>NC_137199.1:8462206-8469706 GCF_960531495.2 Zeus faber | reverse complement strand
CAGGGCTCCTAGCCTGAGTGTGTGTGGGGATGGGGGTGTTAACCTGTTGCTCGCGAGACCATGCAACAATGAACAGGTACACAGCCACCCTGGTTCTGGGTCCCGGCTGTGGTGTGGGGATGGTGTGGCTGCTCAAGCCACACCATCCCCACACCACAGCCGTCAACCCTTTTCTCTTCTTTGACTTCCTGCCGTGTTATGTCGGCGCCATTTTTGTCTTTCTCTCTCTCTCTCTCTCTCTCTCTCTCTCTCTCTCATCTCTCACATTTTCAAACCCCCAAACCCAGACCCTTAGGTGTAGCGCACGTTCGTGCATGCACACATGTATACATTCATGCATGCACCATCAGGATGGCGGAATATTATTATTAGATATTAGATATTAGATATTAAAAACTGAAGTCAGTGGTGTATGGATCTTATGGATCCTACGCACTTACAGACAACATGAATTTAATGTGTATTCGGGGCAGTTCTGACATCGTCTAAGTATGATCCAGATCGGTCAACTTAGATTCTTAGAAGATTCATCCAAATTGCTCGATATATGGAGTAGATATTAGTGAAAAACCGATCAAATTTAGTATAGTACTGTATTACAGAGACGAGCTAATTCACTTCACGCTGGAATATGTCCAACCCGGCTAAAACTAGCTGGATGACATACTTCGGCATAACATATAAACATATTAAGGTGTCGTTTAAACCACTGTCTCAAGAATCTCGTGGTTAAATTTTCATCCAAATCAATCTACATTCAGAGCAGATGTTAGTGAAAAACCGAACAACTTTGACCCCAAATATTCAGCTGGCCTGGTTAACTGACACGTCACACAACTCGTTCGAAAAGATGAGATTCAATGCTTTATCACTTCAGCATACTATTTTCTATAAGTGTACAGATTCCAATTGAGAATGTTCAGTCGGACAGTCAGTCAAACTGCACATTATGAACAAAAAAAGAACAATAAAATCATAAAAAAAATGTATTTTTATATTTTTTACTTAAATGTATTTATTGTTGAAACTTCAAACTCAACACCCCAGTGCCCTCATCATCATGTCGGGAGACTTTAATCATGTCACCATGAACAGAGTTCTGCCGACTTTCAAACAGTACGTGCAGTGTCCTACCAGAGAGGAGAGGAGAGGACCCTGGACCTGATGTATGCTAACATTAAGGATGCATACATCTCCTCTTCTCTCCCCCCTCTGGGCAGGTCCGATCACAACCTGGTTCACCTCAAACCCTGCTATGTGCCTCTGGTGAAGAGGAAGCCTACGACCACAAGGACTCTGAGGAGGTGGTCGGAGGAGGCTTATGGGGCACTGCAGGACTTCTTTGAAGTGACTCACTGGCCTGAACTCTGTGAGCCCCACGGGGAGGACATTGATGGGCTCACAGAGTGCATCACGGACTATATCAACTTCTGTGTGGACTGCAATGTCCCAGCTCGGACTGTCACCTGTTACGCCAACAAAAAACCATGGATCACTAAGGACATTAAGGCCATCCTGAATGAAAAAAAGAGGGCGTTCAGAGATGGCAACCGTGATGAGGTGAGGAGAGTGCAGGGGGTACTCAAACTTACAATCAAGGAGGCAAAAGACAAAAACAACATGAGGGATGTGTGGAGTGGCATGAGAACCATCACTGGGTTCCAGAACTGAACCTATTTTCCAATAGGTTTGATACTGCGGCCCATCCCCCACAAGTCTCTGCTGCTGGCTGCTCAAGTACTGCCACACTATCTCCCCCTATTCCTCCTCCTTACAGACCCCTTGTCTGCTCCTCACCGCCTAAATTCGGACCCACCTACTCCACCCCTCCCCCCTGCTCTACACCATGTCCTTCACAACCTGAGGACCCCACCCCTCCCCCAACTGTCACCTCTACAGTGTCCTTCACGCCTGACCTGGTGAAAAGACAGCTGACGAGACTCCACTCCGGCAAAGCTGCAGGCCCCGACAATGTTTTTCCCAGGGTGTTTAAAGCCTGTGCCCCCCAGCTGTGTGGAGTACTCAGCCAAGTCTTCAGCCTGAGCCTGCACCTCCAGAGGGTCCCTGTGCTGTGGAAGACGTCCTGCCTCGTTCCTGTGCCGAAGACGCCGCGTCCTAGCGGCCCTCAAGACTACAGACAGGTGGCTCTGACGTCCCACATCATGAAGACCTTCGAGAGGCTCGTCCTGGAGCAGCAAAGGCTTATGGTCAGGCCTTTCACTGATCCACTGCAGTTCACCTACCAGCCCCGCCTGGGAGTTGAGGACAGCATCATCTACCTGCTGAACAGAGTCTACACTCATCTGGACAAACCGGCGAGTACTGTGAGAGTCATGTTCTTTGATTTCACCAGTGCTTTCAACACCAACCGTCCGGCTCTACTGGGTGAGAAGATGGCTGCAGGTGGAGGCCCCCATCGTGTCCTGGATTGGTGATTACATGACGGGCAGACCACAGTATATATGCCTACAGAACTGTGTGTCTGACAGGGTAGTCAGAAACACAGAGGCCCCACAGGGGACTCTCCTCTCTCCCTTCCTCTTCACCCTCTTCACCTCAGACTTCAACTATTGCACTGAGTCCTGCCACCTTCAGAAGTACGATGACTCAGCAATAGTTGGTTGTATTAAAAAGGGTGATGAGAGTGAATGCAGGACTGTTGTGGGCAACTTTGTCACTTGGAGTGAGCTGAACCATCTGCAGCTCAATGTGACTAGGACAAAGGAGCTCATAGTGGATCTGAGGAGGGCAAAAACACCCGTGACCCCTGTTTCCATCCAGGGGGTCCCTGTGGACACTGTGGAGGAGTACAAGTACCTTGGGGTGTACTTCAATAACAAGTTGGACTGGACCAGAAACACCGAGGCAGTCTACAAAAAGGGCCAAAGCCGACTCTATTTCCTACGGAGGCTGAGGTCCTTTAACATCTGCCGGACGATGCTGAGGATGTTCTATGAGTCTGTTGTGGCCAGTACGATCTTCTTCGCTGTCACATGCTGGGGCAGTGGGCTGAGGGTCGCAGACAACAACAGACTAAACAAACTAATCAGGAGGGCCGGTGATGTCGTAGGAGAGGAGCTGGACACCCTGACGACTGTGGCAGAGAGGAGGATGCTGTCCAGGCTTCAGTCCATCTCGGACAATATCTCACACCCTCTCTACGACACACTGGCCCAGCAGAGGAGCACCTTCAGCAGAAGACTCCTCTTACCCAGATGCACCACAGAGCGCTACAGAAAATCATTCCTGCCTGTGGGCATCAATCTCTACAACGCCTCCCTCAGAGAGTCAGACACCCCCTCTCTGTAACCTGACCTCAGAACACGGACTTCCACTTCTGCAACTTCTTCTTTTTGCACAGTTTTAACTGTACATTTAATACTCTATATAGATATGTTTATAACATATAGATATGTTTATATATATATTTATATATAAATATGTTTCTTAACAATTATTATATGTTGTATGTAAATATGTTGTATGTAAATATGTTGTGTGTAGATTTGGAGCTGTAACAAAAGTAATTTCCCCCTGGGATTATTAAAGTATTTCTGATTCTCATTCGGATTCTGATTTGTTATTGTTATGAAAAGTAATAACAAAAGTATTTTTTGTTTTTGTTACAGATTCCGAAAAAAAGACGGAAATCTATGACAATTAAGAAGTCATTGTCCAAAAACACAGTCATAGGGGTCCGTCACAACATTAAAAAAAGTAACCCCAAATAAAAATCTGATGAAAAAAAATCAAATGCAAAAACTTTCAATGCAAGTGTTGATTCCCCATACCTCTCTGTGTTTAGAGGCTCATTTCATCAGAATGATTTACAATTTGGAGACTCCAGAAATAAACAGTGTGCAACTATAACTTTAACCGCAATTCTTAAAAACAAGATTCATAATGTTTCCACATGGACACAAAAAGACCTATATGATGTTTTGATTAAAGGAAACAATCTTTATCAGGAGATGGAAAAGTTTGACAGAATAAATGAAATTGTTCCAGGAAGAGATCATATTGCAACAACAGAATTGCCAAGAAGACAAACTATGTTTAATACAACATTCCAAATAGCATATGCAGATCTGTTTACTGGCTGTATTGGTGTAGATCACTCTTCACCTGATGAATTTCACGATGGCGTAGTGTTCTCCACAGAGATGCATTACAGATTCACCAAAGTTGTCAGAGACAAAGCAGCAGTACCTTTGAGAAAAGTGACCAATAATTTACACAAGTTAGTAGATTACTTATAATTAGAAGAATAATGAAACATTATTACCATTTGTGTAGTACGTTATTGTTAAAATATTTATTGGATATATATTACACACATGGTTTCCAGTATATAATACAATTTGTTTATCTTCGGATAGAAAAATCTCTCACAGGACACTGAACACTGTTTAGAACACTATTCAGAACAATTATTCATAACTGACCTATATGTATACATACATGCAACTACATGATGTAACTCCACGATGTTTGATATTTGTACATTAAGTAAATTGTGATGCACTTCACATAAATCAAAATACTGAAATACGTACCTAAAATGAATAAGCTGGACCCAGTGTATTGCTGCCTGCAGCTATATTTATTATTATTATTATTATTATTATTATTATTATTATTATTATTATGATTATTATTATATGTATTATATGTATTATAGGTATTATTATTATTATTATTATTATTATTATTATTATTATTATTATTATTATTATTATTATTATTATTATTACTGACTTATTAACTGATATCTGCTAGGTCCAGGCTGCAAGGCTAATGGCACTCATGACTCTTCCCAGAACAAGTGTAGGCCCTGTGTAAAGGTAGCTTCCTCTATTCCTGTCTTGATAAGTAATGGAAAAAGAATGGTGAATCTGCTAAGAAACAGGTAGCACCCAACCCATTCAGCAAATTTAACAAATTTAGCATCCATTCATCATCAGCTACAGCCTGTCCCAAAAATTGAGAGTTAACGCTTTTAACACACTAAATCCATCTTTATGTTGGGTCTTTGGCAGAAAAAACATTTTTAATTAATGATTTTATTATCAAGCACAACCTTGATGTAATGTTTTTCACTGAACCTTGGTTAGACCAAGATAACGGCACAGCTGTTCTTATCGAGTCAACCCCTCCCAACTTCAGGTTTATGAGTGAAGCTAGTGTGCATAAGAAGGGTAGTGGAGTTGCCACTCTGTTTCATGATTGCCTCAAAGGAAAAGCAGATATCTCATGGAAATTTGGCTTCTTTTGAAAATGTGGCTCTTCAGTTGAATTCCTCCTTTCGAGCTATGTTCCAAAATATTTACCCACATAAATATTGTGCAACCTTTTTTGATGACCTTGCTGTACTGCTGTCTATAATCTGTATTAATTTTGATTGTGTAGTTATTTTTTATGATTTTAACATGCATGTTGCCAAACACCAGGACAAAGGGAGTGAAGAACTGTGTTGTGTTCTTGATAACTATGGACTGACTCAGCATGTAACGGAGCCCACACACATCAAGGGCCACACCCTGGACGAACTTTATTCAGACTTTCTCTTCCACACTCTCTTGGGTCTCAGGCAATGAGCTTGTAGATCATTTCAATTCTAAAATTATAAATGTTATTGATTCCATTGCACCCACTAAGGTGAAGGTGGTCTCTGGTAAGAAAAGATCTCCATTGAGAAATGCCACTCTGGTAAGAATTGAAAAAAATAAAGTGTCAAAAAGCTGAACACAGGTGGCGAAAAACAAATCTCCACGTTAATTATGACATCTATAAAGTGGGTCGTTGCATTTTAAGTTTGAAATTGAGAAATGCAAGGTGCTCCTTCTTCTCTGACATCATTGCCAAAAACATTAATAATGCACGCGCCTTGTTCAAGGAGAAGAAGAATCTTTAATTATCACGCAACACACCACACTATAACACATGCACACATACACACACATGTTTTGGATGGTGGCCGGTGAAATGAGGCCTCTGCATTTAACCCATCCTGGCTTGTCCTTCCTCCGGGGGGGCAGCCAGGAGCAGTGGGGAGCATTCATGGACGCGCTGGGGACCTGGTGACGAGTGTCCATCGCTGACGATGATGTGTGCATGTTTTTGGTGCACCAGGGTCTGCAATGAATTCGCCTCCTTCACCGACAAAATTCAGAAAATTAGACATGCAGTCAGTACCGCCATATCAGATACAGGATATGTGCTGTCCCTGAGTCCTCTAAAAATCTATTCAAATGCCATGACACAGTTTGATCCAATCAACCATAAAAACTAAGAGGACATTATACAACACCTGAAATCCTCCTCCTGCTGCCTTGATATTCAGCCAATAGGCTTTTTCAAAAATGTTTCAAACTGCATGGCCTCAGTTCTAGTAAAAATTGCCAACACATCTCTTCTGTCAGGTTTCTTCCCACAGGCCCTGAAAACAGTCGTCATCAAGCCGCTCTTAAAAAAGAACAATCTAGACACCTCACTAATGAACAATTATAGGCATAATATTAAACCTCCCATTTTCAAGTAAAATCATTGAAAAGCTGTTTTTTAACTGCTGAACAATTTCTTGGGACTACACAACTGTTTTGATGTCTTTGAGTCAGGATTTCAACCACACCACAGCACTGAGACTGCTCTTGTTAAGGTCTTCAATGACATCAATCTAAACACAGACGATGGCAGAATTTAAGTCTTAGTTTTATTGGATCTCAGTGCTGCATTTGACATGGTTGACCACAACATACTATTAGACGGACTGGAAAACTGGGTGGGACTTTCTGGCACACTACTCAACTGGTTTAAATCATACTTAAAGGACAGAGACTACTTTGTGTCTATTGGCAATTACACATCTGAGCGGACATGTGGAGTTTCCCAAGGCTCCATTCTAGGGCCTCTTCTGTTCAACATCCACATGCTCCCACTGGCTGAGAATATGGAAAACAACAAACTATGTTACAAAATGTAAGCAGACGACACACAAATTTACATAACCATATCGCCAGGGGACTATGGTCTAATACAATCACTGAGCAAGTGCATTGAACAAATCAACGATTGGATGTGCCAGAAATTTCTCTAGTTAAACAAAAACAAAAATGAAGTAATTGCTTTTGGAGCCAAGGAAGAAGGATTCAAATTTGCCAATGCTCAGCTTCAATCGGTAATGTTAGACACAAACACAAACCAAGCCAGAAATCCTACTGTAGTCATGGACTCTGACCTAAATTTCAACAGCCACAATAAAACAATTTAGCAATTACATTAAAACAATTCAAAGTCAGCCTATTATCACTTGAAGATCAAATCAAGGCTTAAAGGACTTATGTCCCAGCAGAATTAGGAAAAAATTGTCAATGCATTCATCTTAAGTAGACTAGACTACTGTAACAGTGTTTTTACATTTCTCCCTAAAAGATCGATCGGACAGCTGCAGTTGATTGAGAACTCTGCTGCTCGAATCCTCACTAAGACCATGAAAGTGGA
>NC_137199.1:8432206-8459706 GCF_960531495.2 Zeus faber | reverse complement strand
CCTGTATGTGTCTGTGTGTGTGTGTGTGTGTGTGTGTGAGGTGTCCACTGGTGAGTGTACAGGACTTATCCGATTGGCTCTGCTGTATAAGGTCGGTATTGTGTCGTCGTGCCTCCAAGCAGCGAAAAGGGCCCCGAAGCCCCCCCCCGAGCTCCGCAGCTGGATAGGCATAATAATAAAAGCAATAATAATAATAATAATAATAATAATAATAATTATTATTATTATTATTGCTTTTATTATTATTGTTGGCCGTAAATCATATTTTGTGTCGGCATTTCCACCGTGTGCACATTTTCAAGTATAATATTATTATTATTTTCTTTACAATTGTGGTGACAACTATTACAATTTGCTAGTGAATGTTGAAAACCAGGACATTTTAGTGTTTTACAGATATCTGTCAGGACTCGGGAAACATAGTTGGAAACCGGGAGAGCATGGTCTGATGAAGGCCAACTAGGCTGAAACGTGACATGTTTTGTTTGATGGCCAAAATAAATTGGTGAAACAGGGTCACTGTCCCTGTCCTTTTTCTTAAAGTTGGCGTGTGCTACCATCCATCTTTAGATGTTGTTTTTTTAAATATATGTTTTTGGGTTTAGCACCAGAGCGCGTCTTCCCAGAGCTTCTCTCTGGGAAGATGCGTCCACCTCACCCACCGCAATACCTAAATGTCATTGACTACATCGTAAAAACATGGTAATAACATAACAATGATTTTTGCGTATTCATTGATTATTACACCTTATAAAATGCCTTATAATTTTATTTTAATAAAAGGTGCAACATATAGTTATATTGTAATGAAACTGTAATAAAATTGTAGATATAACGATAACAGTAATGACATAGTATGAATTCAGACATACTAATTTATTGTTACCCACGTCCATATTATTGTATACACATTAATTCATCCCGTAAAGTGTATCCATCTATATTTATATTTACAGCCATAGCCATACTAGCAAACGTACTGCCACTTAACTGATCCCATTCATATATCACTTTTTGCTAGAATTCTTAGTCATTTTCCAATTCTTTTCTTTGTCATTTTTGTCTTTTATTTGACTATTTTTTGGCAATTTTCCTTGAATATTCACCTATTTTTGTATATTTGGCAAAAAAAAAAATCAGCCACCAATCTGTCCCCCCACAAATTCCTTGCAAGTGTACTTCACCAAATGAGCGGATTCTGATTCAGATCCTGTCTGAAATAAAGACATACTCAAATAAAGTCTGGAGGATGAGGCACATATAAAAGCATCAGAAAAACCAAAGACAGATAGACAGTCCATCTGAGGCGTAGAGAGGCGTAGAGGCGATAGAGAGAGAGAGCAGCAGGGTGGTGTAGAGGGGGCTCAAGTTGGATGGTAGGGACTGGGGTGGAATCAATGACAGGGGGACGATGACAATGGCGTTTATTTAACACCTCGTAGGCAGGTTGTATAGACCTTGTACGGACAGCAAGGGGTGGGAGGTATTAACAGGAAAGGGAGATGGAGAGGTGGGGGTTTGGATGAATAAAAATGCTTTGAGAGTCCTTTGGCAGCTGTTTTTTAACAGCGCCTTCACTTAAGCACTGACGGCTTTATCGCACTGCATATGCTGCGAGAGGGGGTGGAATAAAAGGCTTGGAGGAACCCCAATGGGGGGGAGAAAATAGGCTACATACAAGAAAGATTTAGATAGCCAGGTGAGCGGTATTTTGCACTTTCTTTTAAATCTCTCAATGACCCAATCGCACCACGCCTGGAACATATGTCGTGCATTGAAATCCGGAACATATGTCGTGCTTGATATCCGGAGCCATACCCGTACAAGGACAAAGTGCTGAATGCAACACAGAACCGCTGCTAGAGAAGCTGCAGATAACAGAAAAAAATGGTGGTGACATTTTGAGGGAGGGCTAGTCATGCCACATGCTGTTCAATTGAGCCTCAATTAATGTACCGTGCAGACTGTTCACAGAAAACAGTATAACGAGAGTCAGTTGTGAATGACATTTTCACAAGAATTGTTTAATTCTGTCAGCATTATTTATTTTGACGGAGTCACTCGTAAATAGACAAATCTCTAAAAATAACTGGTCTTTTGATTTCTGGGTACGCTGCAGGGCTTAAGGCTCTTTTCTTGGTATGTTAATAATTAACCACTTATCAATTAACCAACAATAAGAATTTTGACTGATTATTACTATCAGTGAAGCAGTTAAAATTATTATTATTTTTTTTAAGTAATTTAAAAAAAGTTTGTTGGATGGTTAAAGTAAAATAGGCTGTACAATCTATTTCGAGACGCACAACTAGGGCTGTGACGACCGCAATACTCCGTCACATGACGTCACTGCGAGGCTGAGCTCCTCACCGTCACCCCCGTAAATAATAAAGAAATATATATATAATTATATATATATATATATATATATATATATATATATACATATATATAAATAATTAATTAATACACACACACACACACACACACACACACACACACACACACACACACACACACACATATATATATATATATATATTTTTTTTTGTATTTCTTTTTTTGCTGGTCATCATTGATTGTCTTCCATCCTATGTCTAAGGGCCTCTGGAGAAAGAAAGCTCTGCTTGTTACTGGGAAGGACCATCCATTAAACATATGGCGGATTCATTTTGTGTGTCTGAAAATTATTAATTATTTTGAGGGCTGTAACCGACTTGTACAAGAATTTTGTCAATCGAATCAGATTTGGTTCACTGCGAAGATTCGACATTCGAGGGGAGCGCACAAGTCCCTCTGTTGCTCGTCCTTTTTCCTCCAAATAAAACAACTTAAAAACATATTGTTTTTAGTTGTTTTATTAGGCGATACAACTCCAAATACAGAACGGCTCCAAACACAGAACGGCTCCAATGGCTCCACGTCTCTCTGCGATCGGGGCGCATGGTGAGCCTTGATTGCGTATAAAAATATAATAATGATTCCCCTAAACGTTAAACGTAAAAGTGAACATGATTGACAGCTGATTCTGTACTGCAAAGCACATCCTGCGTGATCAGGCCTTATATAAGCCTCTAAATCCAAAGGCATGTAAATGCATAAAATGTAGGATT
Organism: Zeus faber; assembly: GCF_960531495.2. Lineage (NCBI taxonomy): Eukaryota > Metazoa > Chordata > Actinopteri > Zeiformes > Zeidae > Zeus > Zeus faber. Next base: position 8,456,593 of record NC_137199.1, on the reverse strand, counting down.
TTGGATGTTTAGATACAGAAACTTGTGTTGTATATTCCTTTTACAGGCCAGCTGACCAGCTTCCAGGTTTGGCACGACGGCCCTGGAGTTCCGGGAAGAAACCTTCCTGGCCAAGGATGGGGCTGTTTCAAGGTTGCGAATGCCTTGAGATGGATGCCAGAGCTGGGCTGGGGCCAAGTGCAGGGGCCCAACGTCGAGAGGGGCAAAGCAGAACAAATGAGCACTAAAAAAACACTGACTCACCACAGGCTTTCAAGTCAAAGGCAAGGCAGAGTTTATTTATGTGTTTATTTACATATACACATTTCAGTCCACACTTAGACTCAACGTGTTGGGCTTTACATCGAAAATACTTAAACCCACTTGATGAAAGAACAATTGAATAAACTGATGTAATAGTTGGAAAGACGAATAAAATAGACTGATAACTCAAAAATAATGCAAGAAATTAAAAATGATTATGCACACAAAGCTGAAGATAGTCTGCTTAAAACAAGCAATTTAGTGTCTGCCTTGATATAAATACAATAAGATAAGATAAGATAAGCTAAACCTTTATTAGTCCCACAATGGGGAAATTTACATCGTTCCAGCAGCAAAAAGGGGACAGCAGAAGATAGAGAGCATATCAAGGTACACACTATAAACAACATAAAATATATAGAAACATAAAAAATAAAAAAATCACCATAAATAGGAACCAGAGTACTAAGTGTGTTGCACATACAGTATCTTGACACATTGCACATCATTGCACTTTCTTTTTTTTTTTTTTTTGCCTTTAATATAAAAAAAATTCACTTGGATTCTTTCACAGGTGTGTGTGTGTGTATGTGTGTGTGTGTGTGTGTGTGTGTGTGTGTGTGTTTATGTGTATGTGTGTGTGTGTGTGATCAACTGGCTGCACTGTTGGTTATACAGTCTGACAGCCGCAGGAAGGAAAGACCTGTGATAGCGCTCGTTCCCACACTTTGGGTGAAGCAGCCTATCGCTGAAGGAGCTCTCCGGTGCCGTCAGAGTGTCATGCATGGGGTGGGATTCGTTCTCCATCATGGATGACAGCTTAGCCATCATCCTCCTTTCTCCCACCACTTGCACTGGGTCCAGGGGGCCCCCCGGGACAGAGCTGGCCTTCTTGATCAGTTTGTCAAGTCTCTTCCTGTCAGCTGTCGTGAGGCTGTTGCCGCAGCAGACCACTCCATAAAAGATGGCTGATGCCACCACGGTGTTGAAGAAGGTCCTCAGGAGAGCCCCCTGCACTACAAAGGACCTAAGTCTTCTGAGCAGAGTCTGCTCTGACCCTTCTTATAAAGTACATGTATGTGATTAGTCCAGTCCAGTTTATTGTTCAGGTGAACACCCAGGTACTTGTAAGATCCCACAATGTCAATATCCATTCCCTGAATGTTCACCAGTGTCGGGGGGGAGTGTCTGCGCCTGCGGAAATCCACAACCAGCTCTTTGGTTTGCACTAAACTGGAGGTGGTTCCGCTGGCACCAGTCCACAAAGTCCATGGTGAGTTCTCTGTAATCCCTGTCGTCCTCATCTTTGATGAGGCCAACCGTTGCAGAGTCATCAGAAAACTTCTGCAGGTGACAGCTGGTTGAGCTGTGCATGAAGTCTGCAGTGTAGAGGGTGAAGAGGAAAGGTGCCAAGACCGTTCCTTGCGGGGCCCCCGTGCTGCAGATGACCATGTCAGACTCGCAGTTCTGAGACCTCACATACTGTGGTCCGTGAGGTAGTCCAGGATCCAGGATGACAGGTGATGATCCACTCCTGTGTGCTGCAGCTTGTCCCTCAGGAGCACAGACCGAATGGTGTTGAAAGCATTTGAGAAATCAAAGAACATGATCCTCACAGTGCTCCCAGGCCTCTCCAGGTGAGAGAGAGCTCGATGTAGCAGGAAGATGAGGGCGTCGTCCACCCCGATGCCAGGCTGGTAGGCAAACTGGAGCGGGTCCATTGATGATCTCCCCAGGGGGCGGAGATGCAGAAGGACCAGCCTCTCCAGGGTCTTAATGAGACGTCAGTGCCACCGGCCTGTAGCTGCTGAGGTCCTTGGGGTGCGGGATTTTCGGTACCGGTACCACGGAGGAGGTCTTCCACAGCTGTGGCACTCTCCCCAGCTTCAGGCTAATGTTGAACATGTGCTCCACTATCCCACAGAGCTGGTCTGCACATGTCTTCAGGATCCTGGCGCTGATGCTGTCCGTACCTGCAGCCTTTCTCTCCTTCATCTTCCGGAGCTCTTTTCTCACCTGGACGGTAGTAAGGGACAGATTGGAGGGGGGCTGAGTGGAGGGTGTGAATGGGGGGGGTTTGTCTCTGGTAGAAAAAGCAGTGGGGGTGGCTGTGAGCTGAGTATTGAAGAAAGGGGGGTGGGGCAGAACACCTGGGATGCAGACGACGGAGGTAGAGCAGAGGTGGATAGGACGGGGGAGGGGTAGGTGACTGATCAAATTTATTGTAAAACAAATTTAGATCATTCACCCACCTCTGATCCCCCACAGCCTGGGAGTCTGGTTTGTTGTGACCCAAGTTGGTTTTAAGGCCCCTCCAGACTCCTCTGGTGTTCTTTTGCTGCAACTGGTCCTCCATCTTTCTTCTGTAATTGTCCTTCCCCTCTCTGATCTTCCTCCTCAGCTGTTTCTGTATCTCCTTCAGCTCCTCCTTCTCTCCTGATTTAAAGGCCCTTTTCTTCTCCTTGAGGAGAGCCTTTATATCAGGAGTAATCCAGGGTTTGCTGTTGGGAAAACACCGTACAGTCCTGGTGGGTACAGTGTTTTCCACACAGAAGTAGATGTCTTCCGTGATACAGTCAGTGAGACCATCGATGTCCTCCCCATGAGGAGCACAGAGTTCTTCCCACACAGTAGAGTCAAAGCAGTCCTTCAGAGCCTCTTCAGTCTCTTTAGACCACCTTTTCACCTCTGCGGGTCACAACTGAGCCTGAGCTCAGCTTGAACCTGAGAGGTTTGTACACAAGCAGGAGATGAACCAGGTTGTGATCTGATCTTCCCAGGGGAGGGAGGGGGGATGAGTTATATGCCTCCTTGGTGTTGACGTTTAACAAGTCCAGTCTTTTATTGTCCCTGGTTTGGCATGTCACATACTGGGAGAAAGTGGGCAGAGTGGAGGACGGAGAGGCATGATTAAAGTCCCCAGAAATGAGGAGGACGGCATGTGGGTGCTGTGCTGTGTGTCTGCAGCCAGGACATCAGCGGCCACTTCTGCGTTAGCAGAGGAGGGGACATACGTAGTGACCACAACGATGTGCAAAAATTCCCTCAGGAGATAGTTCGGCCTCATGCTAACAGCTAACAGCTCGATGTCCTTACAACAATGTTCTATCTTGACAGTGATGTGCCAGGGGTTACACCATCTATCATTCACAAACACAGCCAGCCCACCTCCTTTCCTCTTACCGCTCTCCACTGTCCTGTCCGCCCGCAGCAGATGAAATCCGTCCAGGGAAGCAGCCGCATCCGGAGTTAGCGTGGTTAGCCATGTCTCGGTAAACATCATGATGCTGCACTCACGATAATCCCTCTGGTGCCAGGTCAGCGCCGTAAACTCGTCCATCTTGCTGGGGAGAGATCTAACATTCCCCATGATAACAGACGGGAGAATGACCCTGTAACATCTCCTCCGGGAACGACACAGAGCCCCAGCCCGGCTCCCCCGCCTCCTCCTCCTCAGCTCGCGGGGGACATCGTGTCTCTCCTGGGGCAGCACCTCTGTGTTGCGGAGGACCAACAGCTGATCCCCGCTGTGAACAATAGGGCTGCGCACGGAATCTCCCGACGCGGTCGTTAATAAAGTTTAAAAAAGTAGAAGAACCAGAGCAAAACGTGCAAATTTGGCCTCCATTAGTGCAAACAGTGTTATATAATTACACACAAAAAAGTACAAAAAAAAATAGAATTAAAGATGTAAGAGTTAGTAGAGCTCATGAGTGAGCAGGAGCTGCTGTAACAGGCTGCCACTCACGCGGCACCATTTTACGACGTCAATGTTCATGGCACTAGACAGAAATGCAAATTCACTAAATCAATATTCATTAAAATAAATGTTAGTTAAAAAACAATTCTGGACAAAATAATTTCCTTTTCTTCAAGTGCTAAGGTTCCTATCTTTACAGTTCATCTGCCTTGACTCATATGTGTCAGGGGAGTCCTCCTGCTAGCATGCTGTAGTGTCCTTGGGCAAGACACTTAACCCCTAATTGCTCCTGATGGCTGCGTCCATTGGCGTTTGAACAATTGTAAGTCGCTTTGGATAAAAGCGTCTGCTAAATGTAAGTGCTATCAAAAAAGCAATGGTACTTCCACACATCAAGGAACGTGAAAGTGAATGGTTGAAAGTGAAACAGGAACCAATGTCAAGTGAGAGAGAACAGAATTTGTCAACTAAGGTCTCTCAGAACTGTTAAATCTTAGGGTGCCCTATGTCCAACTTCTTCACCCGGTCATTTTCAAATAATAACATGGCCAATCCATTCAGTCTATCCTGTCCCATTGTGCTCCTCAGATCGTGCGTTCTGTATGACTGAAAGAGTCATTAACTGTTGACAAGTGATTTATGGTGACATACGGATTATTTTGGCAGTTGTTAATGACACAGCATGTATTACACAGCACATATTTTGAGGTGATTCACTCGTACACCTGCATGTTGTAACATAAACTGTGAGCGTGCAAATAAAACAAGAACTCATGCAACACATTTTAAATTATTTAAATAGTTTTAGGGTTTTATTTGAGTGAAATTGTTATCAATTTACTACCAACCGTGACCATAATTCTAATGCGACTTAGGTGGTATATATCTGACCCACCACGGATTTTAGGTACATTTGGTGCCGTTTGACTTTTTCAAAACAAGGTTTTTTTTTTACTGCTATGGCTGGTTAATGAAGAGTGTGCGGCAAACTGTGTTTCTGAGATGATAATCCATAAAGTTTTCCCAGCACTTGGCTTTATTCAGCCAGCTCCGAGAATGCAAATTAGTTGGAGGACCAACAAAGCCACATAGCTACTTGCCAGATGTCCACCTGACACCCTGCTGGATTGGGGCAATCTCTGCATTGTTCTTATGTTTTGATGGAATGTTGAACAGCGTCATTGACACACAACATCGTTGTTTTAGAAAAAATGCTTTCATGTAACAGCAAGCATATACATTTTTTATAAAAGTGGAATTATTTAGGAGTTTAAAAGTGGGGACACAACAAAATGTACAGTCTGTCAATAATATTAGTCTTTGTATATCAACCTTGGTGTGTCATTTAATATATAAATGTGCATATGCCAAATATCTTCAAAGTTCTTGGAGTTATTTGGGCTAACCCCAACCCTACCCCAGCTACACTCTGAGAGCCTGTTTGGGGCTGCCTCTTATAATTTTCTTTTCACCCCTGGCTGCATTTGCAGGTAAACTTGAGAATCGTGTCCATTTCTACTTTTTCATAATCTGCATCACAAACCCTAACCTACGAACATACGATCACGTCATCAACTTCTGTTGTAACAACAACAGGTGTACTGTCGGTCTCCACCGGTGGTTCTTCGTTTGAAATGTTCTCCAAGTCTGGGATAACACCGGTATCCGATTCACCATTGCTGTCTGAGAACTGACTATCATCGCGGAAAACTAAGTCCAGTTCGTGCTGCTTTCACTGACTAGCATCTATCACACTGGTTAGATTAAGGTCCGTGATATATTTTTGAGTTTCGGCCACCTACTACTCGTAATCCATAACAACACGAGGATGAAAGTTTCACAGACTGAAACTTGAAACTGAAGGCTCAGCGTCCTGCGCTTTAACCATCTGTTTACGGATGTGCTGTGAGCTTTTTTTCTTTGCGGGTTCCACCACCTACACAACAATGTATCCAGGTGTGTGTGTAAAGCTAGTAATATTTAAAGGTTGAACTCTATCAAAATGGTTTCACATTGTGACATCACATCAAATGTAATATGGGAGAATGATCTTCACCTGGACGGTCTCTTTAAAGGAAACGATCAATCGACGTTCGCCCTGGGGGGGGTGGAGCGTGGGGCCTCGAGTTACAGTATTGACTGGTGGAGGTATGGCCAGGCTTGGCTTTTGCGGGGGCTGCTTGGAGGGGTGGCTTGGCTACTGGGCCGCTGGATGGTCCCGGCAGTGGCTGCTGGCCGGAGAAGCTAGCTGCCAGTCCTCCGCTGAACCCCCTAGGTCAGGGGTGGCCAACCAGTCAGAGACTAAGAGCCACTTTTTTTACTGTGTTACTGCAAAGAGCCACATCATACACATGGGCACACATGAACATCACCCCATCCCTTCCTACCACACACACACACACACACACACACACACAGACCTCTGCTCAGCCAGATTTATTGTAAATGTCACACACCAACATGATAATGACAGAAATTGACTCCTAGTCCCCGCGACCCGACTAAGGATAATCGGTTGAAGATGGATGGATGGATGGAGTACTTAGACCACAGGCCAGTTATTTTCAACAATTAACATTGTGTGCACTGTCTCACACACACAAACTCTCAGTTCAACCAAGTCCACAAACAAAAATATAACATTGTGTGCACTGTATCGCGCACACAAACTCTCAGTTCAAAAAGTACTGTTTATTTATTCATAGAGGGGGGAATTGGACTTCAAGTTTAATGATAAGGATGTATTTTTTTCATGTTGGGTCAATTTATTGAATAGTGTCCCTTAAACCCTAACCTTTAAGAATCAGCTTTGGCTCTTGCCTATCATACACGATCCGATGCTTTGGCCATCCACATATACCTGGGACTAGGTGTTCCGGAGCCCTGGCCACATTTTTGAAAATGTGTGGTTACGAGGATCGAACCCGCTATCGGATCTCGAGTTCAAAGCCGCTACCATTAAGCCAGGACTCCTAAATGAAAGTACTGCGTTTCCGCGGTATACCTCTCAGTTCAACCAAGTCCACAAACAAAAATATAATAATTAACAATAGCGTTTTTCTCTTACTATGCATGTTGCTTAGTGGGACTTCTGGCATTCCTTGTCTTGAACAATCCTCTTCAAATGTGGCTTGAATTCCGTTGTTGCCACTCGAAGCAATTCTTTCACATGGGTGTCAGTCAGAACAGATCGATGCTTTGGTTTCACATGTTTTTGGGTAGAAAACACAGACTCGCAGACGTATGTTGACCCAAACATTGACAGTATCTTAAGCGCAGCCCGTTTGACATTGGGGCATTTTTCCATTGGCACACTTTTCCAGAACTCAATGGTCCCTTCCCTTAAAGCAGCTTTCAGTCGGTCCTCCTCCTGCAGCTCGCGAGTCGCGACACACACACACACACACACACACACACACACACACACACACACACACACACACACACACACACACACACACACACACACACACACACACACACACACACCCTCCAGCCTTCACAGTTCTCCATCGGAGATGTCCGATACGCAACGCAATTCACCGGCCGATCCATCTTATATGTTGACTACTAACCATGTCAGTAGTGTTGAAAATAAACTTCCAAAGCTTTTCGAATCTTATTTGGTGTTTTATTCGTCCTAATGCCGCGTTAGACGCGTTCCAGGCGACTGGAACGCGTCTATACGTTGACTTTGTATGGAGGCGCGCCGCCCCGGCGCTTTTGGTGTAAACGCGGCATTAGGACTAATAAAACAGGCGTTAATGGGACATGACTCCTGCTGCTGTTCGCTTTGAGTAAATGAGGAAGTGATCCGTGGTGGAAAACGAGTGATACATCATAGCGATTTTATAATCATAATAGGGAATGAATGGCTGCGCTTTTTTTTTTCTGAGTTTTTGACGCTTGTCATGTGAAAGCCCCTTAAGAGCCGCATGAAACCAGCCAAAGAGCCGCATGAGGCTCGTGAGCCGCGGGTTGGCCAGGCCTGCCCTAGGTGCTGCTGCTGCCAGTCGGGAGAGGGTTGATGCTGGGGCCACCCTGTTCAGGTGCCATTGTGGCAATTTCGCCGACCACACGCCACTCAAGTGCCGTGTTCAGGGACCTCCAGAGACACAGAAGATGTGGTTGTCAAAAACATTCAATTTTATTGTGGAGAGGGGGCCTAATAGAACAAGCCCCGGAGCAGATGGACACAGGTCATGACAGGGCTTCTCTCTCCTGAGTGTGTGTGGAGATGGGGGTTTTACCTGTTGCTCATTAGACAACAAACGAGCAACAGGTATGCAGCCACTCTGATCCTGAGTCCCCAATTACCCAGATCCAGGTCAGGTATGGCTGCTTAAACCACACCACACCCACACCACATGCATGTTATGGGCTCGCCCGACATGCCAAGGGAGGGATTCGTTGGCCCATACTAGGATGGCACTTTGTCCATTTGCCCATATGCCAGATGGCCAATCTGTCACTGACTATGCAAACTAGTTATATTGAGCCCAATGTGTACAAATGGCAGTCACGCTGAAGTAAGCAAAATCTAAATATCTGTTCCTAAATCCGTTTGTCAGAGGATTGTATTTTATTTAAGTTTTTAAATGTAAATTTCAAAGAAATGTACGTGGGATATTTACATTGCAAGGTCCATATTGTGCTTGGATCATTACGAGCAAAGGCCTCTTTTGAAAGCCAGTTTCTGACCAAGTAGGGTTACTAATGTACTGATGACTGACTGTATAACAGAAGTATAAGTGGTCCTTATACTCCTCGTCAGCGTCCCCTGTGCATCTGTTTCTAACATCCGGCCATTGACTCCTGTGTTCTGCTATTATGGTGTCTTATGAACATGTGACATTGAAGTCAAATCACAGCATCACAAAACAGAAAGAAATGAAAACAGAACACATTTAGTTCCAACTATGGCCCCCCCAAAATTTAAAAAATAAAGCTTGTTCTCTGAACTCTGCTTATCCCATGAGGGCGTGACGTGGAAGAAGTCACAGTATTTTTAGTTCATCTGATCATTTTTACTCTGATCTATTTTCATTTGGCGGGGCTAAAAATGGATGTGTGTATGTTGGTGTGTGTGTGTCTCTCTCTCTCTCTCTCTCTCTCTCTCTCTCTCTCTCTCTCACATACACTGTTTAGAAACAAACAGTTTATTTTTTACTTATATTTTTGTAGCGACCCAAGGGGGAGGGCTGTGGCTTTATGTTGTGTTAGACGCAAAGGCTTATGGGTCTGGAGATGTAATGGTCTCCGTTGTGTTTTATTATGTGTTTTCAGTTGTTCACTAAGTGGCCTGAGGCGTAAGCGGTGCCAGATCAGAGCGTTGTTACAACGGCGGAGAGGCTGGTGCAGATGTTCGCCCGTTTCTGGGTCCCTGCTGAGCTCCACAGTCACCAGGGGCGAAACTTTGAGTCCCAGGTGTTCGGTGAGGTGTGCTGAGGTTGAGCAAAACGAGAACGATGCCACTGCATCCCCAGAGGGATGGAACTGATTGAGCGCTTCAACTGAACCCTGGCGACTCAGCTGGCTATCCCTACCAGCTGTCACCAGCACGACTTGGACTGCCACCTGCCCCTGGTTGTTGATGTCCTACCGAACTGCTGTGCAGAAGTCAAGCCGGTGTACACCTGTGGCACTCATGTTCAGGCGGGAACTTCAGAAGCCTGTGGACATGGATGTTGGGGACCAGCCCGAGCCTGGGATTGCCTGGGGCATCAAACTGGACTACTTTTGATGACTGACAGACTGCCTGCAGCTAGTCCATGAGTATACCAGTCCCAGGCCAGTTCAGGGGTGCTGAAGAAGAGGACCTTCGACACCCCCTGTCAGGGATAAGGCTTTGTGCCTTCACTCTGTCGGTGACCAATCGTTGTATGTGTTCCTGCGTGTGTTTCTTGAACTCGGTCCTGTCTTAAAGCCTGATTCTCAGTCCTGGTTTCCCTGCATGTTCCTGGTCCCAAGTCCCGTCCTGTTCCTGAGTACCTGCTTGTTCCTGGTCCTGAGTCCCTGCCTGTTCATGAGTCCCTGTCTGTCTGCACATTAAACCCTGTACCTACTCCCTACCCATGTGTGTCTTGCGTTTGGGTTCCCCTGACCGTATTCCTAACATTGACTGCTGTTGTTGACCGAGGACACGACCGTGACATTGACAAACGTAGCCGGTTGTTGCCTCGAGGATTCTGACCTGTATTGTGATTTTGGAAAGATAAATGAAAGCTGCCCCTGTTGGTTGTCCGGTGTATGGGATGCATACTGTGGCTTATAAGGAACGCTGTGTCTTGACTGATTAAATGTTTCACGCTGTAAGCTTTCCACAGTATTATCTGTATTGTATGCATTATACTAAACACGCCTTTGATGTCTTTTTTTTGTAGTTTTTGTTTTGCTAATGTTTGTGGTTCTCTTTTTTGTTAGGGATCTCTCTGTCATGAATGAGATGGATAGGACCCAAACACACCATGGGCAGAGTATAAAAGGTTTATTTACAAAGGGAGGAATAATAATCATCTGGGAATGGGATAAAGGGCAGGTGGGTTGTTGGGGGTCTGGACGGGCAGGCTGAGGGTACAGGGCTTGGAGTATGGACAGGCTGGTAGTGAAGGATAGGCAGGCATGCAGGGAGTCTGGCACCAGGGAGGCTTTCTGGAGACGAGGGGAGGACAGGGTCAGACAAGACAAGGAGCCACAATGTACTAGCATTCGTGGAGGGCGGTCTGGAGAAATAACATGCTATTTGACGGTATGATCAGACGAGGTCTGGATGAGGAGCTGGGGTTCTTATGGAGAGTGGTAATGAGTGTGACGAGGATCAGCTGTGCCAGCCAAACCTGGAACCAGGAGCCACACTCACGCTGCGCTATTTGGTATCAACATACTTGATACAAGAGGGAAAGGGAGGAAAGACACACAAGGAGAGCAGGGGACTGAAGGGCACAGCTGGGGCCGTGACACTCTCTCTCTTCTCTCTTCTAGTCCCTCCCAAATAGTAGCCTTTCTGTGTGGAGTTTGCATGTTCTCCCTGTGCTCACATGGGGTTTCCTCCGTCTAACATCAGTAAGGACCCCCACCAAAAACATGCACACATCATCGTCTGACCAGCGATGGACACCTGGTACCAGGTCCCCGGGTGCGTCAACGAATGCTGCCCACTGCTCCTTGCTGCCCCCCCGGAGAAAGGACATGCCAGGATGGGAGAAATGCAGCGGACACATTTCACTGGCCACCACCCAAAATGCATGTGCATGTGTTGTTGTAGTGCGGTGTGTCATGTGACGAATAAAGATTCTTCTTCCTCTTCTTCTTCTTAATTGTTGGCATTTTATTGGCATGGGAAACACATTGCCAAAATGGAAAGAGGAGGATATAACCTAAAGAATATAAAATAAAAAAAACAAGTAAATAAAATAAAATTAACTGAAATTAAAAACAGAAATATGTGAATAAAGCAATTTCTTTGCATGTATGTACAGTATATGCCACATTGGAGAGAATAACCCAGAGAAAGAGAAAAATGTAAATGTTGCAGTTTATATACATGTGCATACAAATAAGTGAAGATCTAAACATAAACCTTATATATAAAATACATAAATAGGAAGTTTTTTTAAATTCCAGTTTAATTGTAATCTCTCTCTCTCTCAAAAGTTACTTTTCTGTGTGTTTGAGTGTGTGTCCAATGCCGCTCGGGTGGACAACCAAAAAGTCACAGAAAATAAATGTTTTTAACTACGAAAAGAAAAATCCAATATTGAAGTGATTGATGGTAAAAATAAGGATGGGAGAGAGTCTCCCTCTGTCTCCCATCCTTGTTTTTACCATGGAGAGAAAGAGCGATAGATAGAGAGGGATAAACTCTTTGAGATGGTGACAAACCATGCTTTCATTGGCGACCTAAAAGGAGAAAAACAGATAGAATCTAGGAAAGAGGGAAGAGGTGAGCAAGGTGAGGTGCACATGGACCAAACTTGTCTAAAATATTATAGACAAATCGATGGATAGATCGATAGATTGGATAGATCATATAGACTCAATTGGCAATAAACCTCAAAATTAACTAGAAAAAAAATACAAAATAATATATGCATATATAAAACATAAAATACAAAAAATAAAAATGAACAAAAAATAAAACAATTGAAAAACCAAAAGAAGAAAAATTGCGGCACTATACACAGTAAACCAAAGTAAACTCAAACAATTGTAAAAGGTGGCAACATGCAATGAACCAAAGAATTTCAATATGCAATTCACCTTAAAATTTACAAAAATAGTACAAATTACTAATATATGTATAATTAACCCCCCCCACAAAAAAAAAGATATTTCCAAAAATAAAATAAAATTAAATAATACTACTAAAACTACATATTTTAATTGCTGTATACAAAACAAATACAAAAAATATATAATTAAACAGAATTTGATAATATGCAATGAACTTAAAACAAATAACCAAAACATAGGACTTCTCTCTCTCTCTCTCTCTCTCTCTCTCTCTCTCATTCTCGTTTGAACAGACCATAAAACCAGTCGGACTTTACAGCTTTGTAACGGACACTTTCGCAGGTCGCAGGTGAGTTATTTGCTCGTTATGACAGCGGGTGTAAATATTCACTCTATCAACTGCTGCAAACGACAAGAAATATAGAGCGAGGGAGAGACATAGAGGGAGGGAGAGAGAACAGTGGATGAAGAAAGGGACAGATTAAGGGATGCAAGACAAATCGCCGAGAGAGCGAGAGAGAGAGAGAGCGAGAGAGAGAGAGAGAGAGGAAGAGAGAAGGAGGGATGAGAGTTTTGGATGGAGAGATGGAGGGTAAGAGAGGAGAGAAGAGGATATGAAAAAGACAGATGCACACACACACATTTTGACACACACACACACATGCTGCAGACCTTAACTCACATGCATATGCATAGAAACTCTTTTGCACGCAGAGACAGAGAAGCACACACACATCTGCCACACGCACACACACACACACACACACACACACACACAGTGGGTAGATGACAGCGCTATCTATTTAGCCCAGAACAAGGTCATGTACTGACCGCTGGCCCTCTTCCCATCTACCCTCCATCCCCCTCCATCTCCTTAAAGAAACACCACAACCTTTCAGAAAAAAAAAAACAACAAATAGATTCACAGAAACAAAACACGCACAAACAAACAGCAGACCATCAATAAACAAAATCCTGTCACTGATTTGTTCTTAGTCCAAATACCAAACCCCTCAGCGCGGAAAACCCCTCACTACTACTTGGGTCATTTTTAGTATGGACAGTATCTATCTGAATAATTTAAGTATAATGTTGCCTTCTGATTTAGGTTTAAGTTTCAGCAAACTGAAGGTGGCAGTGCCAAGCAGCTTAGAGAACTGATGTCATTTTTATTTTATCTATTATTCTTATTATCTGGCATATAGATTGTGGGAATGACATTTAGGAATGTAAAAAAAAAATGACAATGAAAAAAAGTGTATATATACTGTATATATATTTATATATACACTTTTTTTCGTTGTCATTTATATATATATATATATATATACATGTAATTTAATATATATTATATATTTTTTTCGTTTTGGAATTATAAAATATTAAATTATCATAATACAAATAAAATTTATTTTTGTATGTCATAGGCAGGGAAGGGGCCACAGGTTGGAAACCCCGGCCTTAACCCGTTGCTGGGGACCATCTATCCTTCCGTTTTTTTTCTTTTGTTTTGCCGATATGTACAAGTTTAGTAAAATGAACTAGAAAATGAACAACAGGAAAGAAGGAATTGGGACTCTAAGAATATTAAAATTAAGCTTAGAAACAGCTGATTACACTGACGTGTCAAAGTTTAGTCAAAAAATTCAGTTTTTTTAAGTCCGTTTCCAAGTTTTGATCATCTTGTCAATGTCGATCTCAATAATATTATTCAAAATTATTTTTTGATTTTTTTTTAAATACAAAAATGCTACTTCATTTCACTGGGAAGTTTAATGTCACTTTCAGTTTCAGTTTCGACTCACTTCTAATATTTACTTTCCCGTTTTATTTTCCCTTTCAATCTCACTTTCACTTTCATCATCACACAATTCCAGGCAGACCAGTGTTTGTGAGCACGGTTTGGAGGGTATGGCACTCACTCCACTAGGGGTTAAAGTTGACCACGGTCCAGGTCCTCGTTAGTGCACAGGTTTTTGTTTAACCATAACTCCCACGTCAGCGTGCGTCGGTGTGTGTAATGATCTTTCGACCTCTTCCATCAGTCTGAGAATAATCCACGGTGCTAAAATTGTGACTTTCAGTCTTTTTATTTCCTCTCCATCGTAGCTGCTGCAGCAGAGCATGCAGTGCCCGTAACCATAGCAACTCGAGCCCTGATATTTGCAGTGTTCGATTTTGACGAGAGTTTGTGTGTATTGGATAGTACGCTGGCTGAAATGAAATGATTTTTTTTTTCAATTGAAGTAAACATTAATTAGTTCATTAATGTATTAAAGAATTATTTTTCTCTTATAAATCTGAATATCATAATTCAGGCCGCAGGATTATAATAATATTAATCAGCTGATAATCAGAGTGATTATTCTGATTGGCAGCCCTTTATTGTTATTGTTTGGGAAAAATAAAAATCCACATTTTGAAGCCTAAAACGATCTGGAACAGCAACCTCGGTATAACACACGAACACGGTTCACATCTTGTTTGAAACGCAGAGACCTTGTGGTTTATACGTTCAAATTGGATCCAAAATATTCAGTTGGTCTTGGTCAACTGACAGGTTACACATCTTGTTCTAAAATTGACAAGATATATTATTTACTATAATAATACACATTAGATTGAGAATGTACAGTTGGACCATGTCCAGTGTATGGCGTAGACTCTGTACTTGTTCGATGTTACCAAACTATCGATAATTCTTATCTGGTAGATGTCAGTAAATCTGTTCGATTGATATTTTTAATCTGTGGTCCACATTACTTTGCACTTTACTTTGCTGGATGAATGAAAAATGCAATACCTCAAAAAGCCGCTTGAATGTGGGACTGATGAGTGATGCCTTCAAGATCCAGCGAGGCATCGGAAAAATTGCATCCGTGCAATAGTAATTACTCAGAAATAACACAATGTTTTTCTTATTTCATGGTAGGGCTGGGTAATAAAACGATCTGGATAATTTTCACAATGAAATGCAACCACGTAACACGAATAACCAATCGTAAAGCCGGGTGCTTCCCTCCCTCTCCGGTCGGCAGCGCGCAGCAGGGATGAGGCCGGAGGCCCGGAGCTGAGGCAATGGGTCTTGCTCAAACGACAACTGGAACTTGAACTTGCACTTCTCCCAACCCTGTTGCGGCTGCTGCAGTTGGAGAGAGATTGAACAAAGAATCAGGGATCTTCAGAAAATCAGAAAGAGTCCCTCAATCTGCTCCAAACGTCCCCCGCATATAATCACAGAGCATATAATCAAAATTACATACAACAAGGTCAATTATAACACTAACAAGGTTTGGTTTAAAGTAAAATATAAACGGTTGTTTTAAAAAAAAGTCATGTATAAAGTTCCCTACAGTTAAATGTAGGAGATTTAAATGACAAGACATCAACAAGACAAGACATCAAGCATTGACAAGTTATTCCATAATATTTCTAATGCAAAATGAATGTTAAAGTTCCATAAATGTTGTCTGCATTACAATACAGACGAGTAATGTATTAAACTAAATTTTACCATTGTAGATGGTTCACAGAAAAAATTTAATGAAATACTATAGAATTATTCTAACAAACATTCACTTATTATATTTATAAAATAAAATGTATTTATTATTATTGTTCTGAAAAGTAATTACAAGGTTTGTTTTTTGTTATTGTTTCAGATGCTAAAAAAAGCTAAAAATCTAAAACAATGAAGAAGCCATTGTCAAAGGATCCAGTCTTCAAGGTCAGTCACAATATTAAAAAAAAAGTACTCTGGAAATAACTTCACTACTTAACTATTAACTACGACTAATTATTATATATTTTTTTTAATATACATTATCACATGTTAATTATGTTTTATATATTATATACTGTATATAATTTATACATGTATAAAATAATATATAATATATATATATGCCTTTTATACTTAGTTCTCTCTGTCAAAAGACTGATATTCAGAATGGAATGTCACAAAACCAGGAACTTACAGCCATATTTTTTATATTTATTTCATAGAGCCACCATTTTGGACAACAGTGATGAAAGACCAGATTCCATCTTTCCTACTCTTTTTTTTATATCTGCGACCACCCTTTCTTTTATTTTTATTACATTGTCAACATTCTTTTGTCTCCTTTATTAAAATTGCTTTTTATTTCCTTAACCTTCTGTCAACTCTATCCTTCTCTCTTTGACCTGTTTCTGGCTGTTCCACACATACGTACATACACGGACATGAATAGATGACTACAGGCTACGGGAGCCACTGGTTTAGACACGCACACACACACACACACACACACACGGTCACACACACACACACACACACACACTCATCCCAAATTCCAGCTGTCTCCCTCGTCCAATCGGTGCGGCCAATTTAACTAAAGGACCACCACGCACTGGGTAATCAACCTTAATTTAATTCTCCTCAATTGCTTGAGAGAGAGAGAGAGAGAGAGGGAGAGAGAGAGGGAGAGAGAGAGAGAGAGAGAGAGAGAGAGAGAGAGAGAGAGAGAGAGAGCATATAGAAAAGTCTTAATGTGAGTCTACATGTGTGTGTATGTTCAGAAGCCTTTGTGTGTGTGTGTGTGTGTGTGTATGTGTGTGTGTGTGTGTTAGTGTGTGGGGAGGGGCACGGCTGGTGATTCATCACAGGTTATGACGGGTTAATTTACTATTTAATATAGCATACCAAAGTGAGATTAAGTATCTGGTCTCATTAGACATGCTGTCACCAATTAGATGTCTCTATGTGTGTGTATGTGTGTGGCGAGAAGGAAAACATATGACCCCGTTCATTTGCTGTGATCGGACTAAATTAACGGCAATTGAAATTGATATCCATCCCTTCTGAGAATATTTCCGCTGTGTGTGTGTGTGTGTGTGTGTGTGTGTGTGTAGTGTCTCAGGACTAACAATGTTAATAAGACATAGTATGTATAATAACCTGAATGATCTTATCCCATCGTTTTTTATCCAAACTTAACTTATTACTGTATATTATATTATCTTATCTCGACTTATCAAATTTGACGCTATCTTATTTAATCCCATTTTAACTTAACTTTATGTCAACTCATATTTTTTTCATCGTACCATCTTCTTATACAATCTTATCTTAACTAATCTAATTTTATCTTATCTGTTCTTATCTTATTTTATCTCTCTTGACAAATTTGAACTTATTTTATCCTATTTCAATTTATCTGAACTTACCTTATATTCATGTATCTCAGGTTTACTTATCTTACCTTATCCTTTCTAAACCTATCGTATTTTAACTAACTTTAACATGTTTGAAACGAATCTTATCTAATCTTAACTTATCGTATCTTATCTTATCTATCTTTCAATTTACATTTAGTTGTCAAAAACAACATCAAAAATAAAAACAATTGGTGCTGGCTTTGTTTCATTTGTGATGGAGCTTCTTCACAACTCTCAAACATGAAGTTCAAAAGAACAAAGTGCTTTATGTTTGCGTGCATATAAAATCTTTTGATAATAGTATTTGATAGCGTATGAGTGCCTGGAGCACTTGATCGCTCAAAGAGACTTTAACGAGACAAAGACATTTCACAGTTTTCAACCGTGGCGTTTGGCTGTCATGATAATAATAATAATAATAATAATAATAATAATAATAATAATAATAAATTACTAAATGAATAAATAATAATAATAATAATAATAGTTATAATAATAATAATAATAATAATAATATTAATGATAAGAAATGTAGCTGCAATCAGCAACAAACTGGGTCCAGTTTAGGCTTGTAAGGTGCGTTTTACAGTTTCCATCTTCTCTGAAGAGCAGCATGATTGTCCGAGTTTACATTGAACGCCGCATGGGCTCCCCCCGGTTTGTCGTCTCCTGGTTGTTTCGGTCACTGAACAACTCCTATGCGGTCTACACAGCGCACCCCTCCTGTCTTTAAATAAACTGTCCATGTTTACCTGTAAACCAGAACTTATCATTAATAGAACTCACCATGTTGTCTGGGGAATTAGAGCTGCATTCTCAGTGACGGAAAAGGGATGGTAGCTCAGGCGGTAGAGCTGGTGGTGTAGTGATCTAAAGGTTGCTGGTTTGATCCCAGGCTCCTCCTGCTAGCATGCTGTAGTGCCCTTGAGCAAGACAATTAACCCCTAATTGCTCCTGATGGCTGAGTCCGTCGGTGTTTGAACAATTGTAAGTCGCTTTGGATAAAAGCGTCTGCTAAATGTAATGTAATGGAAAGCAGTTTAGTGCCGGTGTCAGACACGTACTTTATTTGTTGGCTTTTTACCTTGGATTACATTTTGAGTAACTCACGTTTCCATGAAATAAGAAAAACCTTGTGGTATTTTTGAGTAATTACCATTGCACGGCTTCTATTTTTCCGACGCCTTGCTGGATCTTGAAGACATCACTCAGTCGCACATTTCAGTGGTTTCGAATAGACCTGGTGACCAGATTTTAAGGACTACCTTCTATTGTATTTTCATTAATCCAGCAAAGTAATGTGGACCACAGATTTGAAATATCAATCCAACAGATCTACTGACATCTACCAGGTAAGAAGCTATATAAAGATCATCGTAAATCAATAGTTTGGTAACATTAAAAGGCAACAGTGTGACCTAGTCCATGCCGCACGCTGGACACGGTCCAACTCGACATTCTCAAACGGAATCTGTACATTTATAGTAAATAGTATGATGATGTCATAAGCATCTTAATAATAATAATAATAATAATAATAATAATAATAATAATAATTATTATTATTATTATTATTATTATTATTTATATATATATATATATTATATATATTATATATATTATATATATTATATATATTATAATTATTATTATGTATAAAAGGACATTATAAATGCAGCAAATTATAATACCAAAGTGAAGTCATAATGGAAAAAAAAAGCATCACAATAACATTTATCAACCTTTATTAATTTGCTTCACTTGCCAACATCTTATTTTCCAACTGTGTTGTCAAAATGGATTTTCTGGATCACTTTTAAATAAAACAGTTAAATAAAACCCAAACTTTGTTCACCTACACTGGCTGCGATTCTAATCCGTGACAAACAGTTTTCACATTTAGTCCTGCACATCCAGGATTAGGATGTTTTGTTTTGTTTGTTGAAAAAACTAAATCTGCTTACCTTTTGGAAGCGTGAAAATAAAACGACTTGGAAATCGTTTCCAGTGCACAGCTGCTAGATATTTTATTTCATGATTTATTTTTTGTGCATTTCATTGCCCTTGTTGCACCCGCCATGTGAGATGAGTGACAGCCAAGTGCCCACAGCCAAAACAGCCTCTTCCATGTGTGCCCGACATCACCCAGCCACACACACACACACACACACACACACACACACACACACACACACACACAAAACTACCATCTCTTGAAGTATAAACAGCCTCAACATCTTCCTACACGGAATAGACAATGCCGATAATTTGCTCTGGGAGTTTTTTTTCCCTAATCGGGAGATGAAATTAATGTAGCATTTAATAAACAATAATAAAAGTTTGGTGTTTGGACTCCATTGTATGATACAATATAATTGTATTGGAACATAGATCTTTAGGAGAAGCATCAGGATAGTGATTATTATGGAGGCCAGACATTGGTGATGAGGGAGAACTGGACCTTCGCAAGATGACCTCTCTCTGCAGAACTAGTGCATCATGTCAAAAATAACAAAAAAGCTAGTCAACATCAACAACTCATGTGTTGTTACTGCATTGTCAGTACAACAACTTAAAGCTTGTCGGAGACCTCAACAGAACAAATAATAGTTAATCATAGCTAAGATAGGATCAGGTGTTGCAGAAAGAGCAGGATCTTCGGGTGTTTCCTAAAGGCTGTGAATGTCTCTGCAGAACATAGCGACCTGCGTAGTTTGTTCCAAACCTGGGGCACCAGGCCTGAGAAGAGTCTGGATTGAGAACAAATTCCACGCAGTGGAGGCACTAACAGCCGGCCGCTCATTTGCAGACCTCAGAGAGTAGGTTGGGGCATATGGCCTGATACGTGATGCGATATGTGTGGGTGCAGAACTAGTGACTGCTCTGTAGGCCAGCATCAAGAATTTGAACTTGATGCAGCAGGTACAGGGAGCCAGTGGAGAGAAATGAAGAAAGGCGTCACACACTTTGGCTGGTTGTAAACCAGACGCGCTGCTGCATGTGAAATCATCTGCCTGAGGTTTGACAGTGCATGCTGGTAGACCAGCCAGCCAGTGAGAGCCTCCTGTCCAGCGCTTGGACAAGAAGCTGTGCCGAGTGCTCCGACAGGTAGCGTCTGATCTTCTTGCTTAGATCTGAATTGGATCAGAGAAACAAAGTATTAATGATGACGAGCCAAGCTGAACATTTATGTGGTGTTGAATGGTTGGACTTACCGGAATGATAAGGAGTTCTGTGGAGAACTCAATTGGAGGTGACGTTCCTTCATCCAGACAGAGATGTCTGCAAGGCATGCTGAGACTCTTGCCGAGACAGTGGTACCACTTGGAGGAAAGTAGAGGGAGAGCAGGGTGTCGCCGGCGTAGCAGTGGTAGGAGAAACCATGCGGCTGCATAAACGAGCCCAGTGAGGAGGTGTACAGTGAGAAGAGAAGAGTGGGACACCGGTCCTTTCTAAGACAAAGGAGCTCATAGTGGATCTGAGGAGGGCAAAAACACCCGTGACCCCTGTTTCCATCCAGGGGGTCCCTGTGGACACTGTGGAGGAGTACAAGTACCTGGGGGTGTACTTCAATAACAAGTTGGACTGGACCAGAAACACAGAGGCAGTCTACAAAAAGGGCCAAAGCCGACTCTATTTCCTAGGGAGGCTGAGGTCCTTTAACATCTGCCGGACGATGCTGAGGATGTTCTATGAGTCTGTTGTGGCCAGTACGATCTTCTTCTCTGTCACATGCTGGGGCAGTGGGCTGAGGGTCGCAGACAACAACAGACTAAACAAACTAATCAGGAGGGCCGGTGATGTCGTAGGAGAGGAGCTGGACACCCTGACGACTGTGGCAGAGAGGAGGATGATGTCCAGGCTTCAGTCCATCTTCAAGATTCAAGATTCAAGATTTTTTATTTGTCACATACATATACATACTTCCATGCATATATGCAGTGAAATGTAATGCAACGCACCCGGTGATAGCACACAATATGTCCTAGGAAAAAATAAAAAATAAAATAAAAAGTAGGAAATTCCTTTCTAATAGACCGACTAACTGACTCCTAAAACGTAATACAGTCAGTGGAATACTTATAGAATAAGATAAAAATATATAGAATAAAATACAATAAAAATAAATTGAAACAAAATGGAAAAGGTAGAAGGAATATGCCTATGTATATACAGATATGTGCATTTAAAGTGGCATGTGAATTAAAGTGGCATGTGAATGTGAATAGAGTGAGGTAGTGTTTGGGATAATACAGCACAGTATACAACAGTACGGCGCAGCAATACGGCATCACGAACAACCCTGAACAGTGATACAGTATGCGGTACAGTATGCTACATACAGTACAGTAGGTAGTGGAGCCTAGTGCATGGCTCAGTTAGGACCCCTGGTGAGGTCAGCGTTGACAGTTCTAATGGCGTGCGGGAAAAAACTCCGTCTCAGTCTCTCTGTTCTCGCTGCGTGACTGCGGAGGCGCTTGCCTGACCGCAGCAGCTGAAACAGTCCGTTGTTGGGGTGATGAGGATCCTTCATGATCCTACGGGCTCTGCTACTACACCTCCTGGTGTATAACTCCTGCAAGGGGGGGAGGGTAGTTCCAGTGGTACGTTCAGCTGAACGCACCACCCTCTGCAGGGCCCGCCTGTCCTGGGCAGTACAGTTCCCAAACCAGGCAGTGATGTTGCCTGTCAGGATGCTCTCCACTGCTCCAGAGTAGAAGGACTTGAGGATCCTCACCGAGACCCGGAATTTCCTCAGCTGCCTGAGGTGGTAGAGACGCTGCCTCGCCTTTCTCACCAAAGTGTCTGTGTGAACAGTCCATGTTAAGTCCTCTGTGATGTGGACTCCCAGATATCTGAAGCTGCTCACCCTATCGACAGAAGTCCCATTAATCCACAAGGGCGCGTGCGTCCTCGATTGTGATCCACGCCTAAAGTCCACAATCAGCTCCTTGGTTTTGCTGACGTTCAGGTGTAGGCTGTTGTCCTGGCACCAGAGTGACAGGTCAGCCACCTCCTCGCGGTAGGCCTTCTCATCGCAGTCGGTGATCAGGCCCACGACCACGGTGTCATCAGCAAACTTGTTGATGGTGTTGGAGCTGGACCTGACCACACAGTCATGTGTGTACAGGGAGTACAGTAGGGGGCTGAGGACACAGCCCTGGGGGGATCCTGTATTCAGGGTGAGGGAGTTGGACATGTACTTCCCCACCTTGACCACCTGGGGGCGGCCTGTGAGGAAGTCCAGGATCCAGGTGCACAGCGGACCATTCAATCCGAGCTCCATCAGCTTGACAGCCAGTCTGGTGGGAACTATGGTGTTGAAAGCTGAACTATAATCGATGAACAGCATTCTCACATAGGCCCCCTTCTGGCCATCCAGGTGCGTGAGCGTGGTGTGCAGTACCTGGGAGACCGCGTCATCCGTGGATCTGTTTTGCCGGTAAGCGAACTGCAACGGGTCCAAGGTGCGGGGAAGGGAGGCGCAGATGTAATCCTTAATCAGCCTCTCGAAACACTTCATGACCACCGAGGTGAGGGCCATTCAGGCAGGAAGGAGAGGCGATCTTCGGGACAGGAACGACGGTGGACCTCTTGAAACAGGACGGGACCACTGATTCAGCCAGGGAGATGTTGAATATTGTGGTGAACACCGGAGCTAGCTGGTTAGCACAGGTCTTCAGTACTCGCCCAGATATGCCATCTGGGCCCGCAGCTTTCCTGGTGTTCACCCGCATCAGAGCCCTCCTGTGTGCGCGCTCATCCCCAGCGGTGTAACTCCAATTAGCCGGCGAGCTAGCGGTGTTGCTGCCAGACTCGAACCGCGCATAAAAGGAGTTCAGTTGGTTGGCCAGGGAGGCGTCCACACTCGTGGCTGGGGAGGAGCTGCTCTTGTAGTTTGTTATTGTTCGCAGCCCCTCCCACAAGCGTCTTGTGTCCCCCCGCTCCATCTGTAGCTCCACGGTCTCTCTGTACGTCCGTTTAGCGTCCCTCACCGCCCTCCGCAGATTGTACGACGCCGCTTTGTAATTGTCCATGTTACCAGATACAAGACCGTCGTTGTAAGCGGCCCTGCGCGCATTTAGAGCGCAGCGGATGGATTTATCAACCCATGGTTTCTGGTTTGGAAATATCCGAACTTTCACCGTGGGAACGATTTCATCCGCGAGCGTAGCCACAAAACTTACTACAGCCTCCGTCAACTCGCTGACGTCACTTGAACTTGTTTGGAACATGTCCCAGTCTACGTCAGTCAGAGCGTCCTGAAGCGCAGCCTCCGATTGGTCCGTCCACCGCTTCACTTCCCTCGTCATCACCAGATCCCGCGCGATCAGAGGCCTGTAAACAGGAAGCAGCGAGATCGCAGCGTGATCTGATTTCCCGAAAGCAGGGAGCGACACGGGCTTGTATCCGTTCTTGTAAGGAGTGTAACAATGGTCCAGAGTTCTGTCTCCCCTGGTGGCACACGTGATGTGTTGGTGGAAATTCGGCAGAACTTTTTTAAGGTTGGCCCTGTTAAAGTCCCCAGTCGTCACCACCACAGCCGCGTCGGGATGTCTGTTCTGAAATCCGCACAACACATCGTACAGAACCGACAGAGCTGCGTCGGTGTCCGCTTGCGGTGGGATATAAACGGCCGTAATGATGACCGTGCTGAATTCCCGGGGGAGATAAAATGGACGGCATAGTATGGTCAGCTGTTCCAGGTTCGGCGAGCAGGAGTGGGAGAGGAATTTGGTGTTGTTGGCGTTTCACCAGCGGTTGTTTACCATTAGGCAGACGCCTCCACCTTTGGATTTCCCCGACTCTCCCGTTCTGTCGCCGCGGAACACGGAGAAGGCCTCGGCTGGACGTATGGCTTCATCCGGCACCAGTGGGTTCAGCCATGTTTCCGTCAGGCAGAGGACGCAACAGTTCCTCGTGTCACGCTGGAATTGAATCCTTGCTCGAAGTTCATCCATCTTGTTCTCCAGGGACTGGACGTTAGCAAGAAGGATGTATGGCAGAGGTGG
>NC_137199.1:8359758-8432006 GCF_960531495.2 Zeus faber | reverse complement strand
TGTATGTAGATTTGGAGCTGTAACAAAAGTAATTTCCCCCTGGGATTATTAAAGTATTTCTGATTCTGATTCTGATTCTTATCTCATAGGTAAGACTCAAACCATCCGTTGAGTCTTGGTATCTTATCTTGGTATTACACAAAGTGTAATACCAAGATAAGAAAGACTGGACAAGAGAACATGATGCTTAACAGTGTCAAATGCTGCAGATAAATCAAGAAAATTTAGAACAGATACCTTCTGGGAAGCTCTTGCTGCCTGCAGCGTGTCCACAACCGTCAGCAGGGCAGTCTCAGTGGAGTGATTGCTTTTGAAGACGGACTGGTTTGGGTGCAGCAGGTTATTCTGTGTGAAAGAGAGATAAGTTTGTTTAAATACAGCATGTTCAAGGGTTTTGGATGAAAAAAAGCAGAGGGGAGCGGGGGGAGCATGCTGTGAGGCAGGGGCAGCATGCTGTGATCTCACGGGAGCATGCAGTGATCTCACGAGAAGACGGAAGTGAGTACAGATCAAATATGGTGGTGCCCAGCTGCATGAACTAAAACACCAACAATCTGCTCTAACTCAGACAAATCGCAAAGCAAATTGCAAAAAAAAATTATATATTAAAAGACACTATGCAAATCGAAAGTGAACAACCCCGAGGATTACATAAATTATTATTATAACGAGTACGTAATGGAAGAGGACCATGACCGTAGCAATCCAGCGAAAAGGAAGAAGGCAGACTCAGAGACCGATACAGACGATCTTATTGATCTAACTCCCAGTGCTGTAGAGTGTTTTAGATGATATTAACAAGAAGCTGGACATGCTTGGTCTGCTCCATCGAGACATTTTTTAGATCAAAGCCAGCCTTGATTTACGGCGCCGCACGGTTGGCGAGATGCAGAGGACAACACAGATCTAAAAAGCCCCATGAAGCGTCTCACAACGGAGATGGAGGTTGAAAAAAAAGTAAATAAAATGATGAAAGAGTCTATCCTGGATATCCAATCCAGAAGTATGCTGGACAACCTCATCCTTTCCGGATACCAAAGAACAACACCGACACACCAGAAAACATTGTGAAAGACTTCCTCCACACCGCCCTAAAACTCCCCATGGAAACTGTGAAGCAGATCACCTTCGACCGGGTTCAACGACTAGGACACCATGCGGGGAACCCCCCCGTGCCATCATTGATAAGTTTGAACACTTCAAGCACAAGGAGCTGGTTAAAGCAAAGGACGGGAGCTGAAAGGAACCAGACTGGGTATGAACTCCCTGGAAACAACAACCGACAGAAGGTGCTGTATCCCATCCAGAAGGAGAACCGGCAGAAGGGTAAACGGGTATTGCTGGTTTTCAATAAACTATATATTGATGATCTGTTATTCCGGGATTCTCCACCACACCCTGGTTATTCTGAAAATTCTGATATTCGAGACGCAGAAATTAGCACCGTATCTATGTCAAGATTGTAAATATTGCTCGCTCTCATCATCTCACCTTCCTAAGCCCTCCCTCCCTACTTCTCTCATCACTCTCACCCTCTATCCACTCTCTCACTATACGTATGGCTGACTCTGAACTCTTCTAGGTTTATCTTTGTCTATTTGTCATTTGTTTGTGTAGATATGTATCACTACAAACTTCCTGCAATACTAGGACAGTAAAAAGGTATGAAAAGAAGAAAAACTCAGACTTATCTACTGGAAAACATGGGCATAGTAGTATAGCTATTGCCTTGGATGCACTGTGTTGCTGCATGGGAAAACTACAAATCCACATCCATCCCCTCCCAATATACCTCAATGACACCTCTTAAGTGTGTTAGTTGAAATGTGAGAGGTTTGAGTTACCATCTAAATGTAGCAAAATCCTAAGTCACTTCACCAGGATGAACCACAGCTTCTGTCTACTGCAAGAAACACACCTCACTGCATTGGAGCACCTCAAACCCAAGCTAAATGGGTAAATCAGATGTTTTCTGCATCAAATAACTCAAAAAAGAGGTGTTTCTATATTGATCAATAAAAGTATCCCATATGCAGTAAGAGTTAAACTACAATATCAGACACAGAAGGGTGATACATAATGATGAACAGAATTTTAGGAAACATCAAATTAACCATGGCTAATGTTTACGGCCCCAATGAGGATGACCCAAATTTCTTTCAGAATATATTTTCAAAGCTCTAAGAATTCTCTGACTCGGTTATTATACCAGGAGGGGACTCCAACAAAGTACTTGATCAAGTTTAGACCATTCACAAACCAGAGATAATCACAAGTCCTGGCATTTGTCTGACACTATAAAACAATATATGAGTGATCTTGCTCTTGGCAATTGTTTGCGATCAAATAATCCACATAATAGAGAAATTCACATATTAGTCACCACCCCACAAAAGCTTCTCAAGAATTTACTTTTTTTTTGACAAGTAACTATGTATTGTCCAAAATCACTAATCCTGAAATCCACCGATCACGTCCGATTCAGATCAGCATATCGCAATGTAACAACTTAAATCCTTTTAATGCTTCTTTAGGTGCCGGAAAAGCATTTGACAGAGATTAATAGACATATCTCTTTTTCACCCTCAACAAATTTGGCTTTGGAGTCACACATTAAATCAATGAGAATTCTGTATTCTGTACAACTCACCATCTGCTTCTGTCATCAACAATGGTTCAACCTCACAGCATTTCACTCTACAACATGGCACAAGACAAGGATGTTTGCCCTCCCCTTTACTATTTTCCATCTTTATTCAACCCCCTTGCGGCGGCTATCCATCAAAACAGCAATATCATTGGCATCCAAGCAGGAAACTCTGTTCATCAAATCAGTTTCTGTGCAAATGATATTTTATTGTATTTATGGAACAACAATATCATCCCGACCAGAAGTGTTCAATCCTATATCTAAATTTCCAGTCATCTCTGACTATTCAATAAACTGGACTAAAACCACGGTTTTACCACTCAGTGGGGAAGACTGGAATGCTGTTACCCAGAATATTCCATTAACAATCACAAGTGTCAACATTAGATACCTTGGTATTGATATCTCCACCAATCTGTCAGATTTATTTACCCTTAACTTTATTCCATTGCCTGAATCAGACTTGAAAAACAACCTACCCATCTCACCAATTGGTAGGGTAGCAGCAGTTAAAATTAATAAACTACCAAAAACAAACCATATATTTTCAATTACCTTAGTCCAAACAACAGTAAATTGGTTTAATACTCTAGACTCAATAATCAATAAATTATATTGGAAATACAAGAAACCAAGAATTAAACTAGCAATACTACAGAAAACAAAGACTGACCCCTGTTGTCTGATGTTTATGTTTTTCCATGTACATGTTGTTGTTTAGTTCTATGTTTATTTGTGTTACCCATGGTGATTCACCCCCTCTTGAAATCATGATTAATTGTTTATAGACCAAAACATGGTCAAATAGTTCACCAGAGAGGGGGATTGGTGGTGGTTCTGTGTAAAAAAAAACTGTGCTCGTGATATCTTACAAGTCATCCACAGGATAGACAGTTATTGATGATTAAAGAATGAATAAAGAGTTGCATTGCAGGTGGAGAACTTGAACTCCACTTGCAGACCTGACCCCTTGCTAACTCTGTCCTAGATGCAACGGCACACAAATACTCTGTTGTATACCCAGCATGATAACAGCAGAGGTTAAAAAAAATAAATTATAATAATTGGCAAAAGAGAGCCGTATCCATAATTCTCTGCTTGTGATGGCTTAAGTGATTGTTTCTTGAGCAGTGGAGTTACTCAAGCCTGCTTAAATGTGTTTGGGAATGTTCCTGTCATTAGTGATGTGTTGATGATGTGTTTGAGTGAGGGTTTGAGGGTGGGAGAAATGACCGCAGAAGCTGAGAGGGGATAGGGTCAAGGGGACAGGTAAGGCAGGGCAGTGGTTCAAAACGTGAGGCAAATCGCGTATATGGGATAATCTTGCATTTATTTAATGAAAAATGTACATGTAGACGTAGAATCAATATATACATTTCTGATTTTAAAGAAGGAATCATTTGAAAGAATGACTGAATCAGTGCTTTTAATTTTATTGCAGGTGTATTTAATTGAATGAAATTAATGAAAACACTGTGCGTAACTGTATGTAAAAGGTGTTAAAAAATACAATACAATACTATTACACAAAATAGTTGTGAAATATCGCAACAAATATAATTGTAATGCTTGTATCACAAAACTCCCTATATCGTGCGTTTTCGCACCACAGGAACTTTTTCATAGTTCTAAGGACTTTTTGGAGGAACTGCCGCTTTTATTGTGTTCGCACTGCAGGAACTATTGTAGAAACGATCGTAGTTCTTAAAACTCTATTTCGGGAAACTCATTCCGCTTCTGCTCCAGGACAGGGACTGACCGGCACAAGAGTAACCTTCAGTGATGAAAGTGCCGGTAATGGATCCAGACTTTAGTCCGTGGTCCCTCGGACTGAGTCCACCCAGTCGAGTTGCATTGCTCTGGGTTGGGACCAGCCCATGTAAACTCAGTGGTAATAAAAAACATGACATATATTAAAATAAATAGGATTTTTATTGTAAATGTATTCATTCCATTTTACGACATTAACTGAATGAAACGCAAAGTCCCAAATCGACCGAGCCTGTGCTTTACGAAAGGCGGAAAACCAAATTTTCAATGATGTCTTGTAGATCTAATATCAGTGAATATTCAGCAACTGGATTGATTATTTCTCGCCTCAAATTTGTTTAGGAACACATTTTTGTGGACTGGTAAGGTGAAATCAGTGAAAGGCAACATACACATACATACAAGGATGCATACACACATACACATATATATATTCATATGTTTGAGTTAGCATATTTCCTCAAATATAAACAGTTAATAACAAATAACAAATAATAACCGGCATCTAAAAAATGAAGGCCGAAGCCCTACCTCAGATTAAGACCAGGGTCAGGGGAAAATCCAACGATGAACTACTGATGCCTGTTATACAGCATGTGTACAGTACGTCGGTTTAACATTATGTGCATTTCCGCTACTTTACTGTAAATTGATAAATTAATGAATACAATCATGCTATCTTCAACACTTTGTTGTCTTCAACTCATTGTGTGAGAGGTAAACCTAACTCTGACGATTGGAGCTGGGGTTTTTCTTTTGTCCTACAGTGTGCCATGTGGGCACTTTATAAGTTACTATTATTTATTACTACTACTCTATGGAAATACTAATTTGAAGTTTATTATTAGTGTCTATTGAGCCCCGTTGATTTTCAGAACGACAACTAATGCACGCGCACACACACAAGTGTAATTGACCATCTGAGCATTATCACTATTTATTGTATGAGATCATTTTTATCTGTATTGCTGCATCACCCATTATTGTTTATGACATGTTTTTACTGTTTTACCTATTGCTTAATACTTTCTGTTTTTTTTATAAGAATTTGTATTGGAGCCTCCCAGTCTAAAACTTTCACACAAGTGTACAGTACTTGTCTCTAATGGCTGCAGTACACATTTTTTGAGTGACTACCGAGGCAGACTGCTGGTAAAACCTTGAGCCATCTCTTTGTTTACACTTAGCCGATCATTGTGTCACCCAACAGATCAGTAAGCCCCCACACCTAACCCATACGTATGCAAACGCGAATGATTCCCCCTCTCTGTAGAGGGGTAATGAAATATAATGATAGAAAACTATAATATATAGTTTTCTATCATACATTCTATCATATCATTGATTGATTTTTTTCACATTTTATTTTGCTTATTTTGTTATTTGGAATTTTTAAATCAATCTATTAAATGATGGGGGAGGGGGGTGATGGGGGACCATTTCTCCAACATAGAGGATCAAATGCATAAATTTGGTGTGATACTTCACAATTATTTTGAATGAAAAGTAAAATGTAATTTTGAAATAAAATGGTCAAAGACTACAACCTATAAATCCACCCACTTGACCACTTTACAAACAAGGAAAACTGCTGTTTACATCATCTACCACTAGTCACTTTAATGTATCAAGTATTGCATTACATACCTGTTTTGTTTTACCTCTTAGTAGGACATCACAGTGTTTGTCTTACAGCACTGTGTCTATGCCATTCAGTATGACACTGCATTGTTGTGGCCCACTACTATTTAAGATGTCCACTGGCCGTCACAATTGTCTGCATTACATTTTGTTGCTGTTTTTCTATTGGGTAAATACTTTTACATTACTCCTTTCCATTTTAGATTTTTTGAATTTTGTTTTTAAAAACTGTTGAAATACTCTTTAAATTGTGTTTTTAAATACTGTTTTATTTTAATTTGAACTACTATGCCCTTATTTTACCTATTATGTAAAGTAGTTGACTCTGAGATTAAGCACCTCATTACTAGTAATGATACTTGCATTGTAATCAAGTATTTTACAATAAACTTGAAATTGTAGTTACATAGACCTAGTTTGAGTGCTCTCATTACAAAGCTATTGAACTTTGCAATTTAAATAAAATGGAAATAAAAAAACAACTTCGATAACCCTAGAGATTAGCTTCTGAGAGATTAGCAAACCTGTCCCTCTTCCTTGCAGAGTCGAGCGAGATTGCGTTCTGTGTGTGAATCCAAGTTTCTGTGAGTGACAGAACTTGGAGTTTGGAGTGGGTTCGAAGGCAACAATAAAGTCGGTCTTGTTGACCGCAAACTGGCAGCTCCACAGTCCCATGGAGAAGGAAGCTGATGCTGGTAGGCATGGTTGCGAGTTTTCCTGGGACCTCTTGGGACCAGATACTGGAGAAGATGGAGTGGAGATGGGACCGGATACTGGGAGAGATGCGACCTGACGCTTGCGGGGATGGTATTGATACTGGAGGAGATGGGACCTGATACTGGTGGAGATGGGACCTGCACTGATGGGAACTGTATTGATACTGGTGGAGATAGAACCCGATTCTGGAAGAGATGGGCTGGAAATGGACGTGAAATGGGTGGAGATGGGTTGACGGCGGGAGAGCAAAAACACAACATCTAGAATGACACACAAGGGGAAGCAAGCAAAAACAACCAACATTCCCACCAGTACAAATACTGGCAGACAGAAAAAGGAATTGGACCTCTGAGGGACTGTCAAATCTCTAATAATTTGTGGTAATGATGAGTGGTCTTCCTGTCTGAATGTTCGCTAAACCTCCATTTAATTGTTGTTTTTAATTGAGATTATTCGGAGCTCAATGATGCATATTGCTAATGCCATTGATCTGCCACCAGTCCAGATTATGCTTAATCCACACTCATTACATGAGTGGTACACAGACAGCCCTACAGACTCATGCAGGAGAGGTGTCTGTGTTTTCATTAGTCGATAACACGGCTGTGAATACCAAAACAAGGCAATTCGATAAATAAGCTGGTAACAGTGCTCGGAGGATTATGACAGGACAACCTATTTCATGTAGTTTAAACTGTTTTTAAAGGCAGAGATCAAAAAGATTGTGTAACCCTGTGTTTGTTTGGGTGTATGCGTGAGTGGTGTGGTAGTGTGGAGGTCATGAAACTTCCTCAAAGCAGTTCTGTGTTATGACTATGAGTGTGTGAGTACAAGCAAAAATGGTACAAGGTACAACCAAACTTAAAGGTGAAAGCAGCAGTAGCCCAAAACGGACAAACCAAACATTGGTTCTAGAGAGGGACTTATCGCGGCACCTGAAGGGCACCGTAGCTTCTTCTACGTCAGTGGAAAGGGAGGGGTGAGGGGAGATGGGCGAGGGGTGCAGCTTGTTGGTTTAATCTGCAACCTCACATCTAGATGCCACTAAATACTACATACTGCTCTTTAAATCATCAGCATATTTTCTAAATATTTGCAAAATGAAAAAGAAAATGCCATCCTGTTTAGGATTTATGCAGCTCCAGAACATTCCCTTAAGTGTACTACAGTGTACACTGTGGTGCACACACACACACACACACACACACACACACACACACACACACACACACACACACACGCACACACGCACACACGCACACATGCACACACACACACACACACACACACACACACACACACACACACACACACACACACACAAGACAAGGAAATAAGAAATACACAAATAAGGCCTCTTGTCATATTACATCCATTGTTTACTTGGAGTTGATGTCCTTAATTACAATCCCTAATTTCCCAAAACGACAATTAAGTTCAGGGACATTCATTCAAAAGCTAAAATTAATTAATAACATATGGTGGATCCCACTAATGCACTGGATCAGCGATTGTGTGTTCTCATCAAGTGTGAAGGACCCAGAGTAAGCATTTAGATATACTGACACCAATCAGTTCAACAATTCCTACACTATACTCTCAGAACTTGATTATTTATTAGGGCCAAAATACGCTTGTTGACATTCTGGGCTGTTAAATACTAGAGAAAAAGAATGGGGGAGGGTAGTATTGTGCCCGACTGGTGTGAGAGGTTATAACAGCACCATTGCAACTTTATTTTCCACAAAATGGCCCTTGTAGAAGGACATGGAGCTTTTGGCGCTAATTTCTCGCCCCACAGGTACCATAAAATAACTTAATGGAACAGTTTTGAAGTCCTTAAGAAATCCTGCATTAGCTGTTTTCTCGATTTTATTTTTGAACTACCTATCATCGTCTTTCTCTTCATATTAACTAAACATGCTCTCTATTTGACATTGCAGACATTTTCTATTTCTTATTCCTTTGTCCTCACTGTCTCTCTTGAACTATATTCGGCAAAAAGAAGAGTCTATCCATTTCAATCCATGAATCGTTGTTATTCCATTTAAATTCTTGTCGAGGAACTGCTGCCGAAAAGTTGCAAATGTCTCACCCCTGCACCCATACACACACACACGTTCGCTTTCTCATTTTGATTCCCAGAACTCTTATGGGAACTGAGCCTCCTGGTGTATTACAATGTTTTTCATGCCCTATAAAAATAAAGAAAATTTATCCGCGGCTGTGGTTGTTAGAAACTTGCCTCAAGGGCAAAGACAAGACTTGCAAGAACCAAGGAATGGGTTTTCCAACTTTAAAGTGATCTCTTCATTCACTTACTTTGCAGGGTTTTTTTTATACATTTTTTTTGTGACCTGAATTTTTAAATATTTATTTTATTCTCCTTTGACTTTAATAATCACGTCGACTATAGAAGTGTATTCCGTGGTGATTTCAATGTTCTCTGAGACGTAATTTCACTGACTATTGGTATTTGGAGAATTTATCGGCTGTCGAGACGTGAGACGTATCCCCATTCAAGGACAAAGTCATTTTTCTTTGCTCTCTGCATTGAAATGCCTTCCCTGCAGATGTCGCATGCTAAATGGATTCCATGGAAGCATCCAAATCTCACTGAATTGTAGGGACATTAAACATACTTAAATTTGAGTTAGTTATTTGGTAGTTGTATGGGCTAACCCATATGTTTTACCCTTATCAGGGTACCATGGCAGCTTATAGGAAACATTCCATTACATAACCTTGTAACTGAAACGTACTGAGTTTCCAATCTCAAGCAGGATTATCCAATAACACATAGCCAAATTACATTATTTTATCCTTGGCTTGGCTGAGTTCTATATGTATTACAGCAGAAACCCATGTCTTCATAACAATGTCATACCATATTGTCTTCCAAGAGTCCCTTGACCAGTCATAAAATCTCTGTTTACTCCAACAACATTAACAACACGTGGCAATTAAATTAAATCAGATGAACAGGACTGATTTTCATGGTCTTAAGCCTTTATTCCTCGGTCATTTTCCATCTCTCATCAGCGGCAAGTAAAGCAGCTTCTTCACGTCAAAAGCATTGAATGATTGTGGTTTTATAATCATGTGCGCCATCATTTTTCAGAGCAGCAATTTTCATTTCATTCATGCCTTTGGAGACATTGATGTTATGCACAGTGCACAAATCAGTTACAGTGAAGTGTGATTGAAAGATGGTAGTTATCTGTGCAACGCTATAGGCTACATTACTTTTACCTTTCGATACCTGTATGCCTCTGCTTCCCATTGATGTTCGCCATTTCTTTCCTACATTCATATGTTGTGGAAATGTTTGCTAGGTTGAATTACATGTACATGCTACAGTTGTGCATGATACAAATACCCCAACAGCCAAACAGAATGGATTATTCATCCAGTGTTTGCTTACCTTTCAAGTCATGCATTTTTTATTTTTCCTGGACTTTATTACAGCTGCTGTTATTGTCCAGTTCATTTAATCTATGATTTACTGGTGTGTGCTTGCTCCATATTTCACTCATGCCATAGTGCCATAGGCTTACTGCATGACTTTCAAAGTCTTCAGATCACTGTAATGTTCACACAATTTAACTTTCTGTCTTGTGATCAGGAATCTTGCAGTCTTGTAGTTTGCACACTACATGAATGATCACCAATCAGTCATGTAGTCAAGATGGGGCTTTACTTGGCAATCTCCAGTAACCTGTCAGCAAGTGGAAAATCAGGCCAGAATCACGTACTGTTGTCTGAACTCGGCATAGTTACAATACGGCCATAATTACTGGTTCTCAGAACTCATGTGTTGCTTTCACATACATCCAACACACTAGGTTATATATATATTTTTTTCTTGCACTGCAGCTCTCCCACCTACAAATCACATAATCGACTGCATTAAACCACTTGTGTCCTTATCGCTGTATCTCCTTCAACACTCTTCCTGTATAGTGGCTTCTTCACCAAACAAATACAGTAGCTTCTGTCCAAGCAAGGCAGGTGTTTTTCACACTAAAGCGTTATAATCAAAATGTCATACATCCAGGGTAAACAAAATTGTGGATATAATTTGCTTTAATTTTAAATTAAAACTCACTTTCCAACTTGAGAGAAATTAACAAATAAGACAACAATAATTTGTATGTACACTTCAGGCTCACTCAAGGTCCACATGTGTGTGCTCAAAAGACTGTACCTCTACCCAGGCTTGCTAGTACTCTTCCACTAGGCCTCACTTCCTGCTATATATAATGGGTTTGGCACAATTCAAAGAAATAGGCACTGGAGGGTTGTCTTACAACATCATACTATTTATGTATTATATCTTTCAAAAATTAATCTGGCGCCAACTTACTGGCCCCTAACTGTTGAGCGCACAGCATGCAAAAACAATTTGCAAGAAATGTTTGCAGTTCTTTTGGAGACAAAACATAACACATACAAATGGAATTATATACAGAACAATCCCTTTCTTTTTTCTTTTTATTTTTACAACTCTTCTGTGTCATGTTAGGTTCATAGTCCATTTGTCCATTCAAAGTCAATATGCTGTGGCACAGTGCTTGCACTGCTGCCTCAGAGCAAGCAGGTCCTGGATTAGATTCCCACCTGTGGCGCTGTTGCCACTGTGCTTAGGTGGATTATCTCCTGGTCTGGAGCCTTCCTGTGTGGAGTTGCATGTGCTCACATGGGTCTCTTCCAACATAAAAAAAGAACACCCATTAAAAACATGGAGAATGCTCTCCTGTCCCTGACTACAACATGGATCTCTGGAATTGGTCCCAGTGCATCAATAAACAAGAGCTGCCCCCTGCTCCTGTCTGCCCCTGGAGGAAGGACAGCAAAGATGGGAAAATGCAGAAGCCACATTTCTTCAGCCACCATCCCGTGTGTGTCCAGCGTTCACCACTCCCTGTGTGTGTATCTATAAGACAAATAAATTCTTCTTCTTCAAGTGTTTGTCAATAGGACGGCCCATGAAATCACGCAAAAAGTGTGTTATTCTCAAGTACTTGACTCTAACAATGGAATCATTCAGGTGCCTCTAGCAGCAAACAGAGCTTGTTCATAGGCTTCTGAAAAATGTTAGTCTTGGATTTAACTTGGTTTAACCTCCTGACAAGACATTTGGCTCCTGGCAGCGCCTTGATAAAATGTCCCATCAGCAAGGAATTTCTTATAGGTCTTTCATCAACAATGACAACAAGGTCCCCAGGTGTGAAGTTTCTCTTGGGTGGTGCCATTTGCTCCGTTCTTGCATCAATGGAAGATATTCCCTAATCCACCTCTCCCAGAAGATATCAACAATGAACTGTATTGCCTACATCTCATTTGTGAGTACAAGTCTCTTTTATTGAATAAACCTGCTGACATGATTGGCTTTCTTCTCAATTGAAGCAGATGGTTTGGAGTAAGGAGTTCTAAGTCATTAGGATCATCAGTCATGATTGGGATTGGTTGGTCTGTCTTTCATGATTGCCTCAACCTCACAGAATACTGTCTGTAAAGCCTCATCATCCAGTGTTGGCTCTTTGAGGACTGAAGAGAGAATCTTTTTCACCAGTTTAATCAGCCTCTCCCACCATCCTCGATGGTGGGCTCCAGAGGGAGGGTTGAACGTCCATTTTACTCCATCCTTTAGTCAATGTATTTTGAATCTATTTGTCATCCAATTCTTCTAAAGCTTCTCCCAGCTCTCTCTCTGTGCCAACAAAGTTTGTGCCAGATCACTCTAGATACTGTTTACTGGGCCTCTGCGACAGATGAACTTGCGCAGGACCTTGAAACAGAAATCTGTATCTAAGTGGCTAGTATAGCACAGTAGATATTTACAGATAGCTAGGACCAGAGTCAAGGTTCAGAGGAGCAGTTTATAACTAGAACTCGGGAATAACAGACCACAGACAAGGGGATACATTTGAACTGCCATCATAAATAAATCCCAAACCTGAGAAAAAAAAATATTATTATTATCTATTACCTATTATCTACCATAGAATCTATTATCTCTCCCTATTTTACCTCATTTTGGTTTGAAAGTGTTTGAAACCTATTTGGGGCCAAGAAATCCTTTTAAATTTAGGTTCCTTTGAATTTTTATTCAGTTCCAATTTTCTTTGAGCAAACTCAGTTTTAAGTTCTCGTTCTGTCTCAGTTAGTCCTATTTAAGATGTTAGTTCTACCTTCCCGTTAGTTAATTTAACCAGTACATAAGTTCAGAATTTTAAGTAGCACAACCCTTTTGCATTACCAATTCAGCACACCAATTCCACTCCTATGGGTAGCTCGCCATCTTTTCATTTTCATTTTCTCATTCTCCAGCTTTGGGTGTGTAAAAACCAAACGATCCTCACAACTAAAAACTGGTCTGTTTTACAACAGTGCATTTTACATATAATTATTTTAGTCTAACATATTTCGTAACAAAATTAAGTACGTGAGGAAGACTAGCAACTAAACACTGGTTAACTGTTAGATCAACTTAAACCACACTCAAAAATAGCAGCTCCTTTATTGACGAGGCTAAACTTGACCATGCCTGTTGCATGAAGCGTTTCAAAACTCTTTACAAAAAGAAAACGACAAAATACACCACACAAAACTTATTCACACTGTCTTAGCTTAACTACTGACAATTTCGGCTTTACAATCAGCTTGAAAAAAAAGGAAATACCAGGCCAATTGACATGTGGAAAAATTGTTTTAACTCACTAAATCCTTGATCAAAACTCAAACAAAAAAAAAACAAATCCGGCATGGTAGACTGATTGTGAAAGCAAAAGCCTCCAAAAATGGGAGAAAATAAAGGTTGACATTCCTCAAACATTGCAAATGACATTGCAAAATAAACGCTGTAAACTAATATTATGACTTAACGTTGATTAACTTAATAGCTAATGTAATGTATTTTGCTTTAATTACATTTATTATTAGTTTAACCTTTTGTTTTTAAAATCTTATATTAGCCTAGGTTTCACTAGCGACTTCCAGATGGACAACTCGACTCACCAGGCAAGTGAAGATCCCACCATACCATTCGGCACGGCCTCGCTTTACCTTTATAGGACTGAAATAGTCGATACCTACGTGGGTGAAGGCAGGTAGATCAGGTGACATGCAATCACGAGGAAGGTTAGCCATTTTCTGTTCTCCAGTTTTTGCTTGCATACGTCTGCAGAAGACTCAGCTCCTAATGATTCCTTGCTGAGGAGTTGGCACAAGACATCCAAAATCATTGGTTAAGTCTGGAGAGTTTGACTGCTCCCAGAGTGACCAAACTGCTCATGTAGCAATATCAGTTTACGGAGATGTGAGATTTTTTCGGGACGGTCATGGGATTTTTCAGTTCGACAGCTAAATGTAAATCAGATTATCTTATCCTTCCTCCCACTCTCAGAATGTCATTGTTTATTGTTGGATCCAGCTCACAGATGGAGATACTTCTCTTGACACATTGTCTTTCCTTTCCCCAAGAGTGAATTTCCTGCTTTAAGTACTGTCTTTGCTCAAAGCAAACTTTGGCCTTTGCCACTTCATCCATGTCCTCCACAGACAGACTTTTTCTT
Source organism: Zeus faber (assembly GCF_960531495.2). Taxonomy (NCBI): domain Eukaryota; kingdom Metazoa; phylum Chordata; class Actinopteri; order Zeiformes; family Zeidae; genus Zeus; species Zeus faber. The sequence continues at coordinate 8,417,651 of NC_137199.1, read as the reverse complement.
CAAAAACTGTCAATTTGAGTTGATCTAGTTGTCTTTTTAGTGAGTTTGTCAGACTTTCATCTGATCCTGTATTAACCTTTGTGAAAAGCTTATTTCTCTGGCTTAACTGTTGAAAAAGTTGTCTCAGTTTCACCATTTCAGCTACAGCTGTCTTCAAGCTGTTCCAGTTTGACTCAATCAGTTTGCTGGTTGGACTCTTACCTTATGCACTCACGCTGTTCACAGTGACCTCTTTTCTTATCTCTGGATCATCTGGAGAGATGGCACCTAGCTCTCTGACCTTTGGCCATTGATCTTCTGGTTTCTCCAGAAATTCTGGTCCTGTTTGCCATCTCCTTGAATTCAGATATATTCAATGTTTAATCCTTGTGAAGTGTCATTAGTTGGGTTCTGTTTTGAGCCTATATCCTTCCACTGATTTCCTCTTGACAGGTCATGGATTATAGCAATTCTGTTGGTATGAAAGTATGAAATCTCCTTGTCTCATTATTGATCAGCACAGACTGGCTGTCCACCCAGGAAGCTGAATTATAAAGATGGATTTGTAGTTCAGACCTTAACATTAGGTCTACACGCACAGCCAGCATTGCAGCAGCAAGCTCGGGACTTTCTCATCACAAATGCCATATGAACTTCATCCTTCAACTTTGTGATCCTCAGATAGCTTGCAGTTCCATATCGCAGTTTACTGGCTTCACTAAAATGATAAAGTTGTGGGGATATCTTCTGCTGTTCTTGATGAACAAAGATAAACTCTTATCCTGTACTCTCATGCCACTACAGAAACCTTAAAAAGGCTACATGTTCATCATTAACACAGACTTGATAAAACATTCCCTCAATGTCTGCCATCAGGGCAATGGGTTCCTCACAGAATCTGAGCACCTGACACCTATGAGGGTATTCCTGAGGTCTTTGAAGAAGCTCCCCATTGAGAGATATGTCTTGAAATTATAATGTTCAGTCTAAGACTACACGGATTGCCCCTTTGCATTTATGATAAATGCTGTGTTGTGATATAAACCATATTCCTTTTTAAGTTGTTGTGGTGTCATTTTCTCGGCATTACCCTTTTGAATGACATAATTAGTGTATTCTTTGTACTCTCCAGAGTAGACCTCATGTTTCATGAACTTCTTTGCCAGGTTAAGGGTATGCTCTTCTGTTATTCCCCGGTTATTGGGCATGACAACATCTTTATTACAAAATGACAAAGGCAGGTGATAATGACCCTCTTTGCAGGTTAGAAGTTTGCTGCGATCTGAATTTACTTTCTGTCATCACCTGACATTCCCCTTTTCCCATCATATTCCTTTTCAGAGAACTCATGGTTATATTGACTGACAAGAAGATCCTCCAGCTTAGCAATTGAAATCTGATTTTAAGTCACTTCTGGACATCCAGATTGATCCACTGCACTACAAATAGTAAGTGGACCATTCACCATCCATCCTAGAAATGTCAACTGGCACGTCTAACAACATCATATACAGTATATTATTTCATTCAGAAATATTAATTTGGCTCCAATGCCCTTGATATTGCACACTACTCCAGTTGTTAATGTTAACTGACTTTGTATAGACAGCACTGACAGATTTATTTAAGAATAAATATGTTAATAAAATAATCTAACCCCTGACTAGTACATATTCACAGAACTGCACTGCAACATCAATTCACGGGCAAATATAAAAAAGCACAGCACTCAAAAAAAGGATGCTAAGTCATGAAACACAGTTATCTATTATGTTTGACTTTACCTACTCTGTAAACTCTATCGGCCGTCCTATGCCAAAACTCTGAAAAATGTAAGGTATGCCCTCTTTTGAAATAAGGACACAAAGGGGCAAACTCACAACTCTTTTAAGCACAGCTTATGTATGACTTTGACTTTGGAAGTTTAGGTTATTTACTATCAGGATGATGCTAAATTATATTATAACACAACATTATTTAGCATCAGGCTTTTGTTGACTGGACAGGATTTTCTCAAGGGCCAAGGAACCTTCCCCCTGATGAAAAAAAGTGGATGTTAATGTCATACACAACTCATCAATGGCTTAAATAAGTTGGCTTGTGGTAATTGCATTATCACTGTTAGGAGTTAAGTCACTGAAATTTTTCTTCTGTCAACCAAAGGAGAAATGACCTTCGATCCACATATGTTTTGTTTTTTCTTTGAAAGCTGAATTTGGCTAACAATGTCGATGCAAAAACAAAAACCACGTGCAAAATTGCTGTTCCACTCTCCTGGACGTTATTAACTTTGTTTTGTCGATACATGTTGTAGGCATGTTGTTTCTGTTTGTTTTTCCTGGTATATGTTGTTGTTTGTTTCTATCTTTATTTGTCTCACCCATGGTAATTCTCCCCCTCTTGGATAAGCAATGATGAATAGCTGTTTATAGACAAAAACATGGTAAAATCATTCTCCAAAGAGGGGGATTGGTGGAGGTCTTCTGTAAACTGTGCTCTTGTCATCCCACAGGTCGTCCACAGGACAGAATTATTGCAGCGGTTCTTGATGATTCAAGAATTAATATAGAGTTGCATTGCAGGTTGAGAACTTGAACTCCACTTGCAGACTAACTAGATGCGATGGCATACAAATACTCTGTGTTGTATGCCCAGCATGCTGACAGCACAGGTAAAAAAAAAACGAAGAAATACTCTAGGCATAAAAAGTATATTTACCACTCTATATATTCTCTAAGATTCAGCAGATTTGAAGTAATTTAAATTAGTAAATATTTCAATAACTTGTTTATTGTGTCTTAATATGTTGAAACAAGATACACTCAGACTTCGTACTGCTTCCATAATAAACATTCTGTACCACAGATGTGATATTTCATTTATTTTGAACTTGAAGGACATATTTACATAATGCTTCCATCAGTCCGTCATTCTGGTTTTCACGCAATGATTATATCTATGTTGAGGGTCTTGTGTTATTCATATATTTTAAATGATTGCCTACTGGAAGAAAAAACTGCCGGGATACTACGAATTAGGCAAACACTAAGAAATTCTGCATTTTTTTCCCCTTCAGGGTGATTCATTAAAGTTTAAATCTCCTACCTATTTGATCATTACCGGGCAATCTTTCTTTTCTGTGTGTCTGTGTGGTCTTTTGAGCCCTGGAAGGCGAGAAATTATTTCTTGTTGATAGAAGTTTCAAAATGTGTCTTTTTCATTAAAAAATAGGTCTTTAGGGAAATTAAGCAAGGAACAATGGGTGAAAAATCTCCCTTGATGAAAGTAGACAAATTTATTTTTGTCCAGTTTTACTGAAATTTCCCATGATATCTATAGCAGCATTGTTTTCTGGGTTTCAATGCAGAGCCATAGAATTAACTGTATAATTAGTTTTTATCTTTCGCCCACATCCTACGTGCCCTTGGGTCACATTAGTTGGAAATGTGTTTGTACTAATTCCTTTCAGGTATAAGTACATGGTGTGCCTTTTAATCTATGTGGCCTCTTTAGAGATATGAATATGTCTGTTCTGTTTCTTGGTTCTATCAACAGGAATATATATATATACAGTATATATACATATACACCCATTAGCCACAACATTAAAACCACTGACAGCTGAAGTGAATAACATTGCTCATTTTGTTCCAATGGCATCTGTCATGGGGCGGGATGTATTAGGCAGCAAGTGAACAGTCAGATCTTGACGTTCATGTGTTGGAAGCAGGAGAAATGGGCAGCATAACGATCTGAGCAACTTTGACAAGGGCCAAATTGTCGAGGTGCCCCGCACTGGGCACACGCTGCTACATGTATGGGACCTTGGCACTCATGCCAGGCTGCGGTGGTCTGGTCAGCTGCGGTGGATCGGGCCTCCCCCTTGTGCGGGGTGGCTGCGTCTTGTGCCTGCACCCAGGAGTTGGTTGTATGTGTGCGCCCCTGGGGTGCGGGGTCTCCTCCAGCTCCCTGGGACTGGGTCATGCTCCTCGGGGCTGGGCGTGGGGGTTGCTCCACGGCCCTCTGGCTTCTCTGGGGGCCCTGGGGTCTTCTGTGACCGCAGGGCAGGGTACCCGGGGATTTCCTGCAGCCGAGTGGTGTCCACGGGGCTGTGGAGTTCGGGGGGGCTTCGGGGGCCCTTCCGCCGCTTGGAGGCGCCGCGACATAATACCGACCTTCTACACCATTACCAGTGGGGATAAGTCATGTACACTCACTGGTGGACATCTTACACACACACACACACACACACACACACACACACACACACACGCACACACACACACACACACACACACACACACACACACACACACACACGCACACACACGCACGCACACACACACACACACACACACACACACACGCACACACACACACACACACACACGCACACACACACACACAGACACACACACACACACACACACGGTTGCATTCCTCTCCTTTCCTCCCTCATTTGCTGCCATAATTATGACAGGAAGAGGCCACGTGACCAGTTGTAGTTCCAGTTTTCCTGGACCTTATTCACTGTTTTTCAATACATGTTGTCGTCCAATGTTCATGTTTTTGTGTAAACGTTGTTTGTTTCTATGTTTATTTGTCTCACCCTGGTGATTCTCCCCCTCTTGGAGTAGTGATCAGTTGTTTATAGATCCAAACATGGTAAATAGTTCTCCAAAGAGGGGGGTTGGTGGTGGCTCTCCATGACCAAAAACTGTGCTCTTGTCATCTTACAGATCGTCCACAGGACAGAGTTACTGCAGCAGTTCTTGATGATTTAAGAATGAATAAAGAGTTGCATTGCAGGTTGAGAACTTGAACTCCACCAGCCGACTAACTCTGTCCTGAATGCAATGGCATACAAATACTCTGTGTTGTATGCCCAGCATGCTGACAGCACAGGTTAAAAAAAAAAGAAAAAAAAAAAAAAAAACGAGGACCAAATTATGATGGCAAGACGATTGGGTCACACTATCTCCAAAACAACACGTCTTGTGGGCTGTTCAAAGTAGGCGATAGTAGGCGATAGTGGCGCCGCCCCTAGCGGTCGCCTGCGCCGGCGCTCCGGTTTCTTTCTTACTCTTTAGTATTTTTTTCCTTTTTTTATCACAATGTTCGCCAGAAAAACATCAACAATTAACTCATACGGCCGCGATGCACTCATGGATATAAAAATTTCCCTAAACGAACAACTTTGGGACTTTTTATCCGTGGGAGCAGAGTGGCCGGCGGAAATCCTACGCGGGAACACTCGCAACAACAACAAAAATGGAGTCGCTGTTCCACGAGCCGGCCCACGGAGGAAGCACCGAGGTAAACGAGGCGGCATTCAGAATGAGGACGCAACCTTACCGTCCACCTCTGCCAAGCATCCTTCTTGCGAACGTCCAGTCCCTGGAGAACAAGATGGATGAACTTCGAGCGAGGATTCAATTCCAGCGTGACACGAGGAACTGTTGCGTCCTCTGCCTGACGGAAACATGGCTGAACCCACTGGTGCCGGATGAAGCCATACGTCCAGCCGAGGCCTTCTCGGTGTTCCGCGGCGACAGAACGGGAGAGTCGGGGAAATCCAAAGGTGGAGGCGTCTGCCTAATGGTAAACAACCGCTGGTGTAACGCCAACAACACCAAATTCCTCTCCCACTCCTGCTCGCCGAACCTGGAACAGCTGACCATACTATGCCGTCCATTTTTACCTTCCCCGGGAATTCAGCACGGTCATCATTACAGCCGTTTATATCCCACCGCAAGCGGATACCGACACAGCACTGTGGGACCTGTACGATGTGTTGTGCGGATTTCAAAACAAACATCCCGACGTGGCTGTGGTGGTGACTGGGGACTTTAACAGGGCCAACCTGGAAAAAGTTCTGCCGAATTTCCACCAACATATCACGTGTGTCACCAGGGGAGACAGAACTCTGGACCATTGTTACACTCCTTACAAGAACGGATACAAGCCCGTGTCGCTCCCTGCTTTCGGGAAATCAGATCACGCTGCGATCTCGCTGCTTCCTGTTTACAGGCCTCTGATCGCGCGGGATCTGGTGATGACGAGGGAAGTGAAGCGGTGGACGGACCAATCGGAGGCTGCGCTTCAGGACGCTCTGACTGACGTAGACTGGGACGTGTTCCAAGCAAGTTCAAGTGACGTCAGCGAGTTTACGGAGGTTGTAGTGAGTTTCGTGGCTACGCTCGCGGATGAAATCGTTCCCACGGTGAAAGTTCGGATATTTCCAAACCAGAAACCATCTGTTGATAAATCCATCCGCTGCGCTCTGAATGCGCGCACGGCCGCTTACAACGACGGACTTGTATCTGGCAACATGGACAATTACAAAGCGGCGTCGTACAATCTGCGGAGGGCGGTGAGGGACGCCAAACGGACGTACAGAGACACCGTGGAGCTGCAGATGGAGCGGGGGGACACAAGACGCTTGTGGGAGGGGCTGCGAACAATAACAAACTACAAGAGCAGCTCCTCCCCAGCCACGAGTGTGGACGCCTCCCTGGCCAACTAACTGAACTCCTTTTATGCGCGGTTCGAGTCTGGCAGCAGCACCGCTGGCTCGCCGGCTAATTGGAGTTACACCGCTGGGGACGAGCGCGCACTCTCAGTGTCCGTGCACGAGGTCAGGAGGGCTTTGATGCGGGTGAACACCAGGAAAGCTGCGGGCCCAGATGGCATATCTGGGCGAGTACTGAAGACCTGTGCTAACCAGCTAGCTCCGGTGTTCACCACAATATTCAACATCTCCCTGGCTGAATCAGTGGTCCCATCCTGCTTCAAGAGGTCCACCGTCGTTCCTGTCCCGAAGATCGCCTCTCCAACCTGCCTGAATGACTACCGTCCGGTGGCCCTCACCTCGGTGGTCATGAAGTGTTTCGAGAGGCTGATTAAGGATTACATCTGCGCCTCCCTTCCCCGCACCTTGGACCCGTTGCAGTTCGCGTACCGGCAGAACAGATCCACGGATGACGCGGTCTCTCAGGTACTGCACACCACGCTCACGCACCTGGATGGCCAGAAGGGGGCCTATGTGAGAATGCTGTTCATTGATTATAGTTCAGCTTTCAACACCATCGTCCCCACCAGACTGGCTGTCAAGTTGTTGGAGCTAGGATTGAATGCTCCGCTGTGCACCTGGATCCTGGACTTCCTCACAGGCCGCCCCCAGGTGGTCAAGGTGGGGAAGTACATGTCAAGCTCCCTCACCCTGAATACAGGATCCCCCCAGGGCTGCGTCCTCAGCCCCCTACTGTACTCCCTGTACACACATGACTGTGTGGCCAGGTCCAGCTCCAACATCAACATCAAGTTTGCTGACGACACCGTGGTCGTGGGCCTGATCACCGACTGCGATGAGAAGGCCTACCGCGAGGAGGTGGCTGACCTGTCACTCTGGTGCCAGGACAACAGCCTCCACCTGAACGTCAGCAAAACCAAGGAGCTGATTGTGGACTTTAGGCGTGGATCACAATCGAGGACGCACGCGCCGTTGTGGATTAATGGGACTTCTGTCGATAGGGTGAGCAGCTTCAGATATCTGGGAGTCCACATCACAGAGGACTTAACATGGATTGTTCACACAGACACTCTGGTGAGAAAGGCGAGGCAGCGTCTCTACCACCTCAGGCAGCTGAGGAAATTCCGGGTCTCGGTGAGGATCCTCAAGTCCTTCTACTCTGGAGCAGTGGAGAGCATCCTGACAGGCAACATCACTGCCTGGTTTGGGAACTGTACTGCCCAGGACAGGCGGGCCCTGCAGAGGGTGGTGCGTTCAGCTGAACGTACCACTGGAACTACCCTCCCCCCCTTGCAGGAGTTATACACCAGGAGGTGTAGTAGCAGAGCCCGTAGGATCATGAAGGATCCTCATCACCCCAACAACGGACTGTTTCAGCTGCTGCGGTCAGGCAAGCGCCTCCGCAGTCACGCAGCGAGAACAGAGAGACTGAGACGGAGTTTCTTCCCTCAAGCCATCAGAACTGTCAACGCTGACCTCACCAGGGGTCCTAACTGAGCCATGCACTAGGCTCCACTACCTACTGTACTGTATGTAGCATACTGTACCGCATACCGTATCACTGTTCAGGGTTGTTCGTGATGCCGTATTGCTGCGCCGTACTGTTGTATACTGTGCTGTATTATCCCAAACACTACCTCACACTATTCACATTCACATGCCACTTTAATTCACATGCCACTTTAAATGCACATATCTGTATATACATAGCCATATTCCTTCAACCTATTCCATTTTATTCCAATTTATTTTTTATTGTATTTTATTCTATATATTTTTCATCTTATTCTATAAGTATTCCACTTACTGTATTACGTTTTAGGAGTCAGTTAGTCGGTCTATTAGAAAGGAATTTTCTACTTTTTATTTTATTTTATTTTTGTACTTTTTCCTAGGACTTCTTGTGTGCTATCACCGGGTGCGTTGCATTACATTTCACTGCATATATGTATGGAATTATGTATATGTATGTGACAAATAAAAATCTTGAATCTTGAATCTTGAATCTTGAAGTATGCATTGGTTAGTACCTACCAGAAGTGATCCAAGGATGGAGACCTGTGAACCGGTGATGAGGTCATGGACATCCATGGGCTTTTTGATGTGCATGGGGAGCCCAAGTCTAGCCCATCCGATCACACAGATGGACTACTGTACTACTGTGTACTGTACTGTACTACTAATGAGGAACAAATTACTGAAAAAGTTAATGCTGGCTATGAAAGAAAGGTGTCAGAAGACATCTCAGAACACATCTCAGAACACTTCTCAGAAGACATCTCAGAACCCATACGCAGCAAGCTGCATCGCAGTGAGGGAAGCAGGAGTGGAAGAAAGGCAGCAAGGAAGGATTGAATCGAAGGAAGAAAGGAGGAAAGAATGTACCAAATGAGGGAAGGAACAATAGAAGGAGGGAAGGAAGGAACAAGCTAATGAAGGAGGGAAGAATGAGGCCTGCCAACCTGCATGCATTTTGTGTACCAACTACGCAATTCTGAGTTCAAATACGCAGGTACGAAATGCCAGCTGAAAACATGCAAAAAAACCTGTGTATATATATATATATATATATATATATATATATATATATATATTTTTTTTTTTTTTTTTTATATAATTCCGACCAAGTGTGAACCTGTTTCTGGTCATTTTGAAAATACAAAAATAGAAACAGACATTAATTTTCAGGTCTTTCCCCATAATATATGGGCTTTCTACATCCTTTTTTTTTAAGAAATTGCCAAGGGTGCCCCTGCTTCCTTGAGCAATGTCTACCTATGAAGGAGTCAGTACCTGTTCTTTCAGCTAATCAGTGTTTGTTTACCACAAAGACTAACTTAGTTTCTTTCAATAATGGATCATTTAACTTTCATGTTATCAATATATAAATAATACAATTATATAATTTTATACAACACCGACAATTAATACTACTATACAATTATAGAACCCAGAATCACCATTGTGGCACCGCCTGTGGGAGAGCCTTGTGTCGATTACGCACATTTTTGTAATTTTAGTATTTTCAGAGCGTATTGTGCGTAATCTCCAGGTGTCATTACATTGTGAAAAATAAGCCTCTTGACTCTTGCCATTTCTCTGTGATAGAATTATTACGAAAATGATCCTGCCGCTTTAACTGAGAATAAGGATCAGATTTATTGCTCAGATCATATGTTTTTGTTTGGCTGTTGACATCATTTTTTTAAATGTGGCCAATGTCAGATTCCAGTGTGACCTGGTCACAGTCCTGAACCAACACGCAGGCGCAGAAGTAAGCCTACCTCCGTAACTGTCGTACGGAGGTAAACATGTGGGGCGGTGTGGGACCGCGTACCTCGGATCAAGCTCGCAGATAAAATCTTTGAATCCAGACGGGGGCACGGTGCTTTCTTGTAGAACAAAATACATCTCAACAAAAACGCAATGCCTCGCTCCCTCAGTGGACACACACGCACACGTGCACACACAATTTTAGATCCGGTGCTATTCCCGCGGTGAGCGTGGGTGATCCCTCACCGGGTCGGATCCCTCACCTTTTATCTATATTTATCTATATTACTTACCCCCCCCCCCCCCCCCCCGCGCCCATGCGGTGCGTCTTGCTCTGCTCGCCGGTCCTGAAGTTGTGGGCAGAATTCCAAATTTATTCTCAAAACACAGGTGAACCTTGTTTTTTGGTGGGGGGGGGGGGGTCCGTGATAATAAAAAGGGTCGGGATCCCCTACTCTAGAGTCACGGTAAAGTCGCATGAATTCTGATTTGACTGTTCAGACAGAGGTCGCATTGCAAAAATTCCTACCTGTGTCCGATTTGGGACCACATATGAAAGTGACCCAATTCCGAATTGAAAAGATCAGATTCCAGGTGATTTGTGCTGTTCACACTGTCGTGGAAAAAACGAAAACAAAAAGCAGATCTGAGTCACATATGAGCAAAAGAATATTTGCTCATGTTTCAGATTTTGGCCACTTTGGCCTGCAGTGTGAACGCAGCCTAAATGTTTGTCAGAGGAAGCTTGGCTGCATGGACAAATATCAAGAACTGCCGTTTAAGCACCAAAATGTACTTTATCTGGTCTTTACTGATATAAAAAATAATCCTAATGTTACATTTTAATGATTGATTTCACCAGCGCACTCATTTTAATTTTCTATTTGGCGAATTCATATTCTTCTGTGTTACTGTTGGTCATTTTTCTGACCCGTGTGGAATGATGAAGTATTTGTTTTACTGAGGGCTCCCTACGTCCTGTTAATTATATCTTATTTTGTATTTGCTCTTAATAATGAAATTGGAGTCAGGAGAAAAAAAATTCCCAATTGTACGCAGGTTATGAATCATGCGTTGTGTTTGGAATCATGCATGGACTACACTTTGTAAGAGCTGTTCGGGCATCTTCAGGGCATTTATTTTAAACTCATTCATGAATATAGCGAGGTCAGATTAAAAGATACAAATGTATTATTATTTTTAATATTAATATAAAAAATTTGCTCCACTTCCTTCCTTGTCTGCTTAACAGTCCGGACCTTCTAGTTATCATTATTTTTATTATCTTCATATTTTTCATTTATCAAAATATCAGATTTCTCTGTCTGAACTCTATATTACATATATGGATACATCTGTCTACACAGCTGTTCATGTTGTTTACTTTATACAATTCAAATGCAATTACTGATCACCATATATTTTGGGCATTAATAGATTAAATATAATGTTCCAACCCCCAAATTCTCTCTGATAAAAGTGTTGCAGATGACTAACTTACAGTCCCAGCCTGTGGCACTGGAATGAGGTTGTCATACGTATTAGTGACAGAGTAGACGCCAGTGCAGCCTCCAGCTGCTCACAAAGCTGTTCGCGGAACTCTTCATTTTAAAGGCTAAAGACCTCAACCTTCTCAGAAAGATGATTTATGGGTTGGTTGGAATAGCCATTATGCATTGGCCTTTCTTCATTAGTTAGCCGGAATTTGCTGCAGTGAGCTTGAATAGGAACGGGCGGATAAGAGAAATTGAATGAATTAACTCGTGAATGAATGAATGGACATGAATGCTTCCAACTTTGAGACTTTAATACACAAGGAGGAGGGAAAGCGTTTGGGGCGGGCTACAGTGACTCAGAGACTGTTTATCACTTAGGGCTCTCTTTGCTGTGTACGTTGAGTGAACGAACCACTGAACATGCACCCGTGTGCATACACCCTTGTTTCCCTTGTAGTGAAAGCATCTGAGACAGTCTCAGCCACAACCGTATTTTCATATTGCAGGTTCCACCACACATTGTAAACTCCGAAAGGTGGTGAGAGTGCAGTACTTTTGAAAACTTGAAATGTGGCATTAAAAAAAAACGAAACCAGACTAGTCATTACAGTTCTATGAAGGCCTTCATTCATTTTTTTATTTTTTTATTTTCAATGTGCACTAATGCGATGCACTGTATTGTGTTTTATATGATGCATTGCATTGTAATTTTTTGTAATGTTACTATATTAATCTGTTACTGCTCCGAATAGCCCGTCACCGATGACTCCAGCCGAGGGACTGCCGACAGAAATATCTAGTGCAATATATGTAATGTGCATTTTACCCGTCAAATAAACAATTAAAAGGTGTATGCAATTAAATGTCAGGTTGTTAAATGTATTGATTATCCTGAAATGACAACAAAAAAAAACATTAGAGTATGACATGATAAATATTACAGTGCAAATAAAAAGAATATCAACAAGAAAATACAAGAAAATGTACAGAACAAATGTAAAATCAAGAGCATAATTATTAACCTATTATATTAACGATGTTGACAATACTGTACATTTAAAAAATATCAAGAAGAAAATATGAACTAAAATGTGCAACAAAAACAAAATAAATAGCTTTTTTGTTCATAATGATAATCAGTGACACACACATACACACACACACACACACACACACACACACACACACACACACACACACACACACACACACATGCGCTCCGTTCAGTGAGTGTATCTTTATTGCTGTCCTCTTTTCAAAACAATATTATGTGTGTGTGTGTGTGTGTGTGTGTGTGTGTGTGTGTGTCGCTGCTAATCTGTACATTATAAACAGTAACGTTATGCATATAATATTAATGTAGATAATGTCTCATATCTGAATTGCACTCCATGACCAATGTTGATGAATCATTGCTGCTAAATGACCAAAATCAGCTGCGTATTTGCTGTCTTGAACACCCCCCATTCTGCCTGCGAAACAAAACGACTTGAATCACTGCCTCAGTGAGTGAGTGTATCCTTGCGAACGCATCCAGCTCGCTGGCAACTGAGCCAGAGCTCAACTGAACTGACTGATGAACGCATCCTTTCAGGTGATTCACTTCAGTTCGTTCACCCAGTCGTTCGGGAACGACACGGCACGACTGCCCTTGGTGCCGCTGTGCTGGGATAGGAGAGAGACAATGGCTCATAAGGGAATGCGGTGTTCAGGGGGAAAGAGAAAGAGACGTTGAGGAAAAGGACGAGAGGGAACGAGTGCACAAAAAAACAAGTTCAATTATTCCCTTTTAAATCGGGGTGATACGAAAAAAAAAAACAACCAACAAAAATAACATTTGTTCCTTTGAGCAAGATCCTGTTTTCGGCCAGCTACGTGCTCCTTCCTGACGCACATGTTCCATCACTGAAGTTCCCCACAGAGTATGCACAGGTTTAATGAACATTAAATCAGGCTGGAGAATGAACGGTGCATAGCATAGGTGCAGAGAACACAAAATAATGTTTTCTACTTTCTCTTCAATTCACACCGTCTCAATTCAACTCTCCTTTAGTTTTGTCTGGAGGATGCATATTTCTTCTATATTCATGGCTGTTTAAGAAAAACAGCAGCCGGGACTAGAACCGTTGGAGGAACTCAATGCGTTTCCACCGCAGGGACCAGGGAGCTTTGGGGTTGGGGCTGGCAGCGCTGAACATTTCTGACTGGTCGAGTACTCGGCATCGAATACTCATTTCAGCCGCCATTTTTTAAAATCTGCCGCCACAAAACAACTGTAAGTACAGTTTGCGCAGAGTTAAACAAGGTCAACGCGGGGGATTTTCAGCGGTTGACCTTGTTTGTGGGGGCTCCTGGTTCCCATTATTTGTCTCTCATTTTCATCCTAATCTTTCCGGGTCTTTAGACGAGACGTAGAAATGCACACGTCGGGCTGAGGGAATCATTTAGTTAATTGAAAAAAAATTCCCGGCACTGAAAGTTCCGGGTACTTTGGGTGGAAACGCTGCTTATGAAATATTGCAAAGTACCAATTCCTAAAACTTTGTGATGAGTAACATTTTTACAATAACAAAAGACTTTTCACAATATTGTCAATCTGGATTTAAACATCTGCGGCAAAAGTGCATCTCGTTCTAACCTGCAGACTCCTTAGAGTCACTAAAAAGGCCACGTCGTGAGCATGGTGGTATATATAGTATCACTAAGTCAGATAAATAAGAAGGTGTCTGGCCATGTAATGTCTTATCAGTAAGCACAGGGACTGAAATGAAACAATGTGGGAGCCAGTGCAAAGTAGCCAGTATGAGAGTAATACAGTCAATCTTTCTATTTTTAATCAGGATTCTGGCAGCAGCATTCTGTCCTGAGTGTAGACTTGAATGTTATCATTATGTACCACTTAATAATAGTACAGGCGGAATGTTGCAAATGATAATTGTAAGGGCTACTCAGCTCTAACGACGTCTAGAATTGGGTGTCATCGGCATACAATGAAAGCTCCTGCTCATGTGTCATCTGATAGACGTTACACCAACATTAAATAACAGCGGGCCAATTATAAACCCCTGGGAGACCCCATAGTTGGCCTTACAATGCTGACAGGTCACATTGCTGTGAAAACATAGACACAATTGAGTAACAAGTAAAAGATTCTTGACGACTTTTATAAACTCGGTTTTAGTAGCGTGGAAGATTTCACATCCAGTCTGAAATTATTGAAATAAATCATAAATTGTAATCCGTAAATAAATAGTCATTGGAATATTACAGAGCATTAGACTAAAATGTTTTGTTTTGTGTAAGTTTCGTCATTTATCATTATTTCATTATTTACATGAAACAGAATTTAGTCCTATCGACATTAGATATTTCCTTTGTATAAAACAGACGCATTGTACTGCATTCAGAATCACCAATGAGTTGCAATTAACCTAATACCATTTTAAGATCAAAATTAGCAGGTATGCCCACTAAAAAAAGGGCGATTGTCGCCTTTCCCATCGCCAGAGTGGATGAGTCTGTCTGTCTTTGTATTCTGGTATGTCACACTCGACATCACCAAAATGCCGGTTCCAGTGTGATTGGAAAAAAAAAACAGTAAAGCAGCAAAGAGTATCCATGCCCACGCCCCTGCAACGGCAGTGCCGGATGCCGGGACTCTCCTCCGGTTTTGGACACCCCCTCGGGGCAGAGTGCTGGAGTGGCTCAGAGCCTGGCAGGGAGGTAGGGGTTCCCCGCTGTGGTCCCCACGGAGTGATCCCCACACTCCAAACATTTCATAGTGCCACATGCGGGAAAAAAGTCAATAACTTCTGATTTTTAGTTTTGATTCAAAATCGGATGTAAAATGATCGAATGATACAGATGTCGGATATGTCGGTTGCATCGTGCTGGAAAAGGGACAAAAATAAGTACGTATACGTGTCAGACAGTACGTGTCATGTTGCCATCGCAGACGATCGGAGCCGGAGCTGATAAATACCCGTGACTTTTGCAGAGTCATCTGTCCCTGGAATGAAACCTGTGTGTAACCTTTTCCACTTATGACAAATGCCAGATGTTAGCGATTTTTGGCCCAGTAGAAAATGTGAATAGCTGAATTCTCCTTTTGGTTCCTTATAGCGGTTTGACCTTCCCATTTCTTCGGTCTTTTCTTTCTCTCAATTGAGCTCAACTAGCAGTAAAGAAAGTGAAGTTAGTCAAAAAGAAGTGGAAATAAAGGAACCTGTGTGTGTGTGGTGTATATGTGTGTATATGTGTGTATATGTGTTTCAGTCTGGCCAAGTGGCCTTGGAGGTCAAATAAAAAGGCCAGTAACTGACTAATAAAAGCAAGAGTGGGGACGGTGGCCTCATATTCAGAAGGGAGGGAGAGAGAGGGAGAGAAGGGGGATGGAGGGGGAAGTCAGACAGTCATTATAACATGAAGAAAACACCCTGACAACAGCAGATGGAAGAGCGACATAAAGGCCAGAAATAAAAACTAATAGAAGAGAAAAATAGAGAGAGAGGGTGAAAAGGCTCGTTGTAAATAAAGGAATTCATGAAAACGGGGAAAAATATGAGAAAAGAAGAAAAACAGATGAGAAAAGAGAGACGGGGGAAGACGGAAAGTAGGAGCCGTGGGAAAGAAGCCTATGAAACAAGGGAAAGAGAAAGACTGGGAGTTGATTTTGATTAGAAATTCTACTACTACTACTACTACTACTACTAATTATTATTATTATTATTATTATTATTATTATTATTATTATTATAAGTATAATGAATAAATTGATCAAAAGCAGTGTTTTGTCATCACTGTAAATTATTTTTGTAGAAATCACCGCAAATGCAGTCAAATAGACGATAAAATCCAAAATAGTATATCACCGTAGTCGATGAAAACAGTACATAAATAACATTTTTACTGCCATCATTTGTAGAAAACAAACAATTTTTCTGGAAAAATATTAGATTTAGGTAGCATTAATTAAAATTAATGGGAAATTGCCCTGAAATTAATGCTATACCTGGTATTATTCTGTCTACAGTGAATTTCAGATTTTGCTGATGTGTACATTTAAATTTACAGTATAAAACCTTTTACTATGAAGCAAAAACATCCCTCCCTCAATGAACAACATGTCAAAGATGTGATATAGCTGTCAACCCTTCCTTATTATATTCTGAGGCATTGACATTAGGTGTACTAAACATATACAACACAAATTGAAATGATTGTCCCTCCACACCTCACCTCTCTCATTGACCCTCACCCATTGCAGATGCAAAAAAGTAAACAAAAAATAAAATAACAATAAATAAAATAAGCATTAATGACTGGAAAAACAATTATAAGGTAAATCTAAAAATACAAATAAAATAGGTTGGAGAGCTTAACACAAAATTCTCAGTGGTCCAAACAAGATGCATTCAGTCATCTCCTGAGAACCAAATTCATTCTCTCGTATTTTTACCTTCTTTCCCGCTGCCCTCACATTTTTTTTCCCATAAATATTTCGGATTTTTAACCTTTATAAAGAAAATAAAAAAGTTGACGGTGCCGCTGACCCCCGCTCCACCTTTCTCCAAATAAAAGTGTGTTACCAGCCAACGGTATGTCACTGGGATGGGAAATTTCCCTTGTTTTCAAATCCCAATGTTGACAGGTATGCTTATAGGCTCTGTGTAGGGGAGGAGCTCTGTGTGTGGCTGGCCAATCACGGAACGATGTGGACACACCCACCCAATAAGGATTTTCCTTCATCACGAGGACGGGAAATTTACACATTTTACTCGGATGATACTTGTGCTCACAAAAAGAACATTATTCTCACTGGATACTTGCGTCGTCTGAGTATGAAGCTCAACCCTAACCCTGTTGTTGGTGGTTGATAGTGGTTACTAGATGTACTAGGTGGTTGCAAGGATAACCCCTGGGCCACACCATAAGCGACATGTCAGCGTCACCAAAACATCACGGCAAAGTTTCAGATACGCCACCATTTTCATCAATTGATTAAATAAATTAATTAAACCTCACTTATGTAAATAAAATATCTAAATTATATATATATATATATCATCCCAACAGGAAAAACAAAAATCACACCCAGGAATCCACTTTAAATTGTACTTCATACTTTGGAAGTTGTTTTATAGACTTTATAGGTCTGCTATACCGTACCTGTCACATGGAGAACAGTGGAAGGGGCCTGGTCTCCTTGCTGCTTGGAGTCACTACATCTGGACTCAAACTGACTTGTCAAGCAACATATTTGTGAAGTAGAGAAATCTGTCCATGAATTTATAAGGTATAATTTAGCTATTCATATGTTTTATCAAATGTACAAGTATATATCCATTGCATGTTTTTTATTACATTAAACAAATAACTTATAACAAAAATCAATCAGAACACACTATTACAGAAACAGTTCAACAAATACACATATATAGATTGTTGAATTCTCCTGCATCCTCCTCTGGTTAATGGGACAAACCCAATGGTGCAATCTGGAATTCTGCAAGACCTTGCAATTTTGTCCAAACACTGCAACTTTTCCGCAAATCTGACCAATAATGGTAGGTTCACCAATCATCGCAGCCCCCCATGCAAAACGTTAAGCCCATGTCACTAAACGTATTTGCACCAACGGGAACGTAGGCCGTTTACTTAACAACTTGTTGGTGAGTAACTGAATTAATGCTGATGGAGCACTTAGCCTCGACTTTTTAAAATGTATCTAATATTGAGAAATCTAACTCAATTTGAAATTACGTTGAGGGATAGAAAACAACTTGAGGAACATAAAGCTGCTATAATCTCATTTTGGACCAAAAAAGGAATTTCACATGTTTTCACCCGCAGACGACAGTACAGTGCTGCAAAATGCACCAAGTTGGGATAAATATGCATGATAAGGGGTAACTTTAGTGTAGTTAAATCACAAAGTGATAGAGCTGTGCTTGCTTGTTTGCGTGATGTGACAAACTGTGTGTGTGTATGTGTGTGTGTGTGTGTGTGTGTGTGTGTGTGTGCGTGTGACTCAAAATAAAATGTTTAAACGTGGTTTGAAAGCTTAATTCGAGCTATCAAGTTGGATGTGTAATGAAATCAGAGATGGAGAGCATGTTTGTTAGGGACGTCACTGAGTGAGGCAGAGGAGAGAGAGAAAATAGTTAAATGCAAATAAGCTCAAACAACATCTTGTAAAGGGTAGGCTACCGTGGAGTGGGTGGATTTTTTCACCAATTGTGATTGCATGTCATCTTGATACTATATTGTTTTTTTATTTTTCCCTAAGATTTCTAAAATTTGGGTTGCCACTTGCACTGCAGTCAACATTCCACTCTTTAAGAGTGACCCTGCAATGAAAAGATTCTTGTGGGAAAAGTTTGTCAATGGAGGAGCCATCCCTGATTTTCACCAGCTTCAGGAGATATACTTAGAAACAGTATCCCAGAAAGAAATGGAAGCACTCAAAAAACATCTTGCTAAAAAGCCTATTGCTGTTGTATGTGACAAGACTCCAGATGTAGAGGGGAGATGTGTGCTGAACATTCTCATTGCGCCCCCGGAGAAGGATGAACCTGGGAGGATCCTGGCCTACCTTGCAGACAATGTTTCCCAAGAGGAGTGCAACCATTCTTCTGTGGCTGTGGTAGAGTGCAAGAATACTCCATTGCCAATGCAGCATTCGTGAAGAAAGCATATAAAGCTGTGTTGCAGTCTGTGGAACAATTCAGCCACCGGTACGGATTAAGGAGGGAGAGGCGGAAGCTGATGGCAGGGTGAATCAGGAATGTTCAGTCTGTTTCTCCTTGGTTGTGCTCTGGTCCACAGGTGTTTCGATGTCCTGCACGGCATGATCCTCACTGAGAGGAAACCGACCATACAGTGGTACCTTGACCTATGAGTTTAATTCGTCCGTGACAGAGCTCGTAATTCAATCTGCTCGTAAAGTCAATTAATTTTCCCCATTGAAATTAATTCAAATGCCATTAATCCGTTCCAGCCCCCAAAAAAAACACCCCAATTTGTTTTTGATACGTGTTTTTAAATTAGAAAAATGTATTTATAAATAACAAATATTGTATAAAAACATAATAAAACACAATAAAAGAGAATGTGTAGATCTCTCTTCTCTTCTGCCTTCTCGCAGATGATACCCTCCGTCACGCTGTCTCCTGCGAAATGCTTCACCGTCAACCACACCAGCAGCAGATTCTTCATCTTTTCATGGACAGCGGTCCGCAGCGTAGACATTATATTTACGCCCTTGGCTGGCGTAATACCCTTTATTGTCTCCTTCTGCTTCAGTATGGTACATATGGTAGAAGTACTACGCTCCTACTGCCTCGCCAATTCCATCACACGTACACATCGCTCATGTTTTTCTATTATTTTTTCTATTATTATTATTTTGTCAATTGACATCATCCGCTTCTTCTTCTCACAAATCGCGAGCACAAAACACAAAGGCGATGCTTTCACGCTCAGGTAACCACGTGAAGTGAAGGAGTGAGACGTGGGATGCTGGCAACATCGCTCGCCACGCCAACTAGCGGTGGCACCTGAAGCTCGCTCCTTGTAACTCAAATTTTTGCTCGCAAATCAATACAAAAAATCCACGGAACGAGGGCTCGTAACTCGGAAACTTGTTTGCACTCATAACTCAAGGTACCACTGAATATAAAAGCTTGATCAGGCCCCCTCGTCTGTCACATACCCACACCATCTCAAGCCATCTCGTGAGGTACTGAAGCAAAGCACTGTCAGCGCCCTCCACCTGTTGGGATCCTCCATCTGTCCACTGATCGGTCTGCAACCAGAAAGGGAAAGAAAAGTTAGGAGGGAAAAGCACTGGTTTGCTACAGAGAGCAATTTTTACTGTCATAAATGCCAGTCGGCACTTCTCCGTCCACTGGACCGGATCTGTTTCTGAGTTAAATCAGAAGGAGCACTGTTCAGCTTGGAAAATATAGTAACCTACCAGCCCTAAGAACTTGTTTACATCTTCCCTACCTCCTCTGGGTCCTGGACTGTTCACGACCGCGGCAGTTTTATCTATATGGGGTCTGATCAGTCCTCCACCCAAGTGGTAGCCCAGATACCACAACTCCCTTCGCCCAACCACACGCTCGGATCCAGTCGGAGCCACGACATGGACCTGGGGAGCAGAAGACGGTATGCGGCAGGATTGACCCGTGAGCTTGGCGTGAGCTTGCGTGACTCCACCCGTAATGGAAGGTCCCTGGTGGACAGCCAGACCCTCTGGCCCGGACGGAGCAAAGGCGCTGGTCTGCGCCGTTGGTTGGCCTGGATCCGCTGCTGCTGGGATGTCCTCAGCAGGGCCTGACGAGCCCTCTGCCAGGTCCGTCGGCACCGCTGGACGAACCACTGGGCTGACGGCATTCCCACCTCCACCTCCTGCTCCTGAAACAGAGGAGGTACGTACCCGAACTGGCACTCAAACGGGGACATGCCAGTGGAAGAGCAGCGCAGAGTGTTGTGAGCTTATTCCGCCCACACTAGACGGTCGCTCCAGGAGGCAGGGTTGGAGGACACGAGGCACCTCAGTGTTGTCTCCAGGTCCTGGTTGACCCACTCCGTCTGACCATTGGATTGAGGGTGGAGACCGGAGGACAGGCTGACGGAGGCGCCGAGGAGCTGGTGGAACGCTTTCCAGAACCGGGATGCAAACTGCGGACCGCGGTCTGACACCACGTCCAGGGGCAGGCCGAACACCCTGAAAATGTGCTGCACCATGAGCTCAGCAGTTTCCAGAGCTGAGGGGAGCCTGGGCAGAAGAATAAAGCGGCAAGCCTTGGAGAACCGGTCCACAACGACGAAGATGACGGTGTGGCCCCGAGACGGTGGAAGGCCGGTGATGAAGTCCACTGAGAGGTGTGACCAGGGCCGACTGGGGATGGGAAGGGGATGCAGCAGCCCCATGGGACGTGACCGGGGGTTCTTGTTCTGGGTGCAGATGGTGCAGGCAGTGACGAAGGACCGGACATCCTGATCCATGGTAGGCCACCAGAACTCGAGGGTCCTGGAGATCCCCGGGTGGCCAGTGAGGCGGGATGAATGCCCCCATTGCAGGACTTGTGATCGGACAGCCTTCGGGACAAACAGGTGACCCGGGGACCCGTTGCCAGGATCGGCCTCCCTCCTTTGGGCCTGCCGGACCTGCGTCTCATTTCCCCAGCGGACCGGAGCCAAGATGCGGGAGCTCTGGAGAATGGACTCGGGGAGTTCAACCAGCTGAGGAGGGTCGAACTGTCTGGAGAGAGTGTCGGGCTTGAGGTTCCTGGACCCGGGACGATACAGGATGAAGTTGAACCCATTGAAGAACAAGGCCCATCAGGCTTGACGGGATTTGAGGCGTTTGGCGTCCTGAATGTATATCAGGTTCTTGTGGTCGGTCCAGACGACAAATGGGTGTTGGGCCCCCCTCCAGCCAGTGCCGCCACTCCTCCAATGCCAGTTTGACTGCCAGTAGCTCCCGGTTCCCTATGTCATAGTTCTGTTCCGCTGGGGTGAGGCGACGGGAGAAGAAAGCACATGGATGGAGCTTCTTGTCGTGAGTCCTTTGAGACAAAACGGCCCCCACTCCCACATCGGAAGCATCCACCTCCACCACGAAGGGTAGGGTAGGCTCTGGTGTGGCCAGGACAGGGGCAGCGGTGAACCGCGTCTTGGGGGCCCTGAATGCCCCATCAGCCTCCGCAGTCCAGGCGAAGCGGGCTGTGGATGTCCTAGTGAGGGCGGTGAGGGGAGCCGCCACAGTGCTAAAACCCCGAATGAATCGCCTGTAAAAATTGGCAAACCCGAGGAAGCGCTGCACCTGTTTGACCGAGGTGGGTGGTGGCCAGTCCCGGACGGCTTTGGTCTTGGCAGGATCCATCTGGACGTGACCCTCGGTGATGACAAACCCCAGGAACTGAACGGTGGTGGCGTGGAACTCACTCTTTTCCAGTTTCACATAGAGGCCATTGGCGAGCAGGCGGGGAAGGACCTGTCTCACATGCTGTATGTGTTCGGGAAGGGTCCTGGAGAAGATGAGGATATCATCGATGTAGACGAACACGGAGCGGTTGAGAAACTCACAAAGGACGTCGTTTACAAAGGCCTGGAAGACAGCGGGAGCATTGGCCAATCCAAAAGGCATGACCAGGTATTCATAATGGCCGGTAGGTGTGTTGAAGGCGGTCTTCCACTCATCCCCCTCGGGGACACTGACGAGATTGTATGCGTTTCGCAGATCGAGTTTGGTGAAGATGGTGGCGCCTTGCAGTTGCTCGAAAGATGTGGACATGAGAGGAAGGGGGTAGCAATTCTTCTTCAGACCCCGGTAATCAATGCAGGGACGCAGGCCGCCATCCTTCTTACCCACGAAGAAAAAACCTGCGCCCGCCGTGGAGGTAGAAGGGCGGATGAAACCTGAGGTGAGCGCCCCCCGGATGTACTCCTCCATGGCTGTAGTCTCAGGGGCAGAGAGAGAGAAGAGACGTCCTCGAGGAGGGCAGGTGCCAGGCAGAAGGTCGATGGCGCAGTCATAGGACCGATGGGGAGGAAGCATGGTGGCCCGTCTCTTGCTGAGGACCTCCCTCAGATCGGCATACTCGTGGGGCACTCGTGAAAACTCGGGATGGATGGGACCTTGAATACGGACTGGAGCCAGGACACTGACAGGAACTCCGGAGTGGGCTGGGGCTTGGGAAGGAGCCCGAGCTTGGACACGGACTAGAGACTCGAGAGGGTGAGAAGATGGACTAGAACGAAGACAGGTGGTGTGGCAGGCCGGACCCCATTCGGTGAGACGCCCGGAGGCCCAGTTCAGGTGTGGGTTGTGACGAGCCAGCCATGGGTAGCCCAGGACCAGTGGAAATTCAGGACAGTGGATGAGATGGAGCTGGATTACCTCTGAATGTTTTCCCTCCAGTGACAGTCAAAGGGGGGCGGTGAGATGGCACACACTACCGGAACCCAGTGGTCTTCCATCCAGGGCTGTCACCGTGAGAGGATCCAGAGGTGCCAGAGGGAGCTTTAGGGCTTTTGCTAGCCCTACATCCAGAAAGCTATCTGCAGCGCCAGAATCCACCATAGCTTGGAGGGAGTGATATTGATCTCCCCAGGCGAGGGAGGCAGCCAGCAGGACCCCGGTCGCCTCGAGCTCGGGAGAGAAGGTTGGCCTCATCACAGTTCTCCCTACCCTGGACGAGAGTTGGCTTTTCCCGAGAGCTCAGGGCAGGAAGAAGGGAAATGCCCCGGGATCCCACAGTACAAGCCGCAGCGCTCCCTCATCCGCCGGTCACGTTCGGACCGAGAGAGCCGTGTGCTACCTACTTGCATCGGCTCCTCCATCGATGCTGGAGGCGGGCTCGGGACAGCCCGGAGATGCTCGGGAGGCCTTGTCCCCAGAGCTGCTCTGCGCACTGGTATTGGTGAAGCGGAAAAACAGCGTTCCCCTTGTCTCTCCCGGAGGCGGTTGTCCACCCGAATCCCTGTTTCGATGAGCGTGTCCAGGTCCTCCTGCGCCTCCCGGGATGCCAGCTCGTCCTTGACACCCTCATTGAGACCCTCTGGAAGGCCGCGATGAGTGCCTCGCTGTTCCATCCAGAAGCCACTGCGAGTGTGCGGAATGCGATGGCATAGTCCGCTACGCTCTGTCCCCCCTGGCGGAGCCCGAGTAGCCGTGTCGACGCCTCCCTCCCACTGACTGAGTGGTCAAACACTCGGCGCATCTCCCCGGCAAAAGCCTGGTAGCTGGAGCAGGCCGGGGTTTGCTGAATTCCAGATGGCTGTGGCCCAGGAGAGTGCTTTGCCTGTGAGTAGCGTGACCACGTAAGCCACCTGTGAGCGCTGGGTGGGGAACTGTGGCTGGGGCTCGAAAGCCAGGGAGCATTGTGTCAAAAAACCACGACAGCCTCCTGGGTTACCGTCGTACCTCTCTGGCGCCGGCAGTCGTGGTTCAACGGTGATCTGGAGGACGCGGGTCCATGGGAGGCAGCACTGGCGCAGGGGCCATAGGTGGAGCCTGTGCCTGGCTCTGCTGGACGGCCTGGGCGAGCGACTGCAGGTTGTCCAGGACCTGTTGGAGAACCCGCTCATGACGGCCAATCGCAGTCCCCTGGTTCGTCAAGGCCACCCGCAGGCTTTCCACCTCTGGAGGCTGACTCTCTGCTGGGTCCATGTTGTGGCTCAGTCTTGCTGTTAGGAGGTATGCTGAGTGAACCCAGGTGCAGAGAACAAGGCAGAGGCGAGGTGGCAAAAATAGAGGTTTACTCAAAACAAGTACAAAAACTGGGCAAAAACAAATAACAAGTCTCGGGAGCTTGGAACAAGAGCGTTGTCATGAGGTTAGACAAACTCGAGACTGAGCGCCCGAGGACACAAACGACAGGGTCTAAATAGGGACGACCAAACGAGACACAGGTGGAACATATAACCTAATGAGGCAGGGTAATCAGGAACAGAAATAGGTGAAGCAGAGCAACCTTGAAAAGGCAGTACTGGCGGCATCTAGTGGCCGATGCCGGTAGTACCCGGGCGAACCCTGACACGGGGAGAAGACATCCGCAAACTGCTGTTGTATCGTGGCCAGGTCCACGCTCTGGCCCGGTGCGAGATGGTTACAGGAAAGGGCTAGGGTGGGATCAGCCAGTTTTGGAACCTCTGGCCCCAGCTCATCACCCTGGATTGCTGCGGTTGCCCGAGACACGGACGCCTGTTGCCTCCACTCCTTTAGGAGATTAACATGGTAAAGCTGAGTTGTCCCATCCCTGTCCAGCTGCTCGACCTCATAATTTACCTCCCAAACATGCCCTGTGACCATGAAGGGACCTTGCCACTTTGCAAGCAATTTTGATTTGGACGTTGGGAGAAACACCCTGTCTCCCGTTGCAAAATGTCTAAGGCAGACCCCTCGGTCATACAACCGGCGCTGACGTTCCTGGGTCTGGACCTGGAGGCTTATCTCCTGTAATAAGCCTGCCAACGCGTGCAGCTTTGCTCACAGGTCCAGGATGTACTGCACTTTGTCTTACTGGTGCTAGGCCCAACTTTTCTTAATTAGGTCTAGCACCTCCTGGGTCTCCTGCCAAAGAGGAGCTCAAAGGGCAAGAAGCCAGTGGAGGCCTGGGGAACCTCCCGCACGGAAACAGAGGGTCCAACCACCAGTCCCAATTAAGGCTATCATGGTGCACAAATTTACAAGTGTCTTATCGAACAGCTCCACCAGACCGATGGTCTGTTGTGATACACGCTGGTCTGAATTAAGCAGACACCTAAGAGCTTGTTAAGTTGTCGGAATTCCAACTCGGGAGATGACCTGAAACAGTGCCTGCACCACACTTTTGGTTGTAATACTGCACAACGGCACTGCCTCGCGGTGCCTGGTGATGTAGTCCACTAAGACCGGTATGAACCGGTACCCCCAAGCACTGTGGTCCGACGCCCAATGAGGTCCATACTGAGGCTCTCAAATGGGGCCTCGACTAGGGGGATGGCCCTCAATGGGGCAGAAAATATCACTGGAGGGTTGACTAACTGGCACTCGGGATACGCGGTGCACCACTTATGCACATCTGCCAGAGGCCTGGTCGATAGAATCGGGCCATTACCCGCTGAAGCTCCTGCCCAAGGTGACTGGTCGTGGGGTTGTGGTAAGCCACCTGGAAGAGCATTTGTTTAAGGAACATAGAACAACTGTGTTATTTCCTCTCCTGACGGAGTGTCACGGCTCTCTCGCTACAACCTGTCACTAAGCACTGAAATACGGGTGCGTGAGCGCGGTGGCGATTTTCACTATGCACTCAAAGGCCACGCACAGATTATAGTCCCCCGTCTGCTCCAATGGAAAGTCTGAGGAGGAGGCCAAGGGGACCATTGAAGATCCCAGTTGAGACCACCATGCCCCTGACCCCACGGTGTCCCCTGATGTCCCCTCTGGGTCTACCCCCTTGTATCCTTACCGGCATTTGGTAGGCTCCTTCTTGACTGGGTGAGGGGTCCGGCAGATCCATTGTTCCACCCAGCCGCCTCTGCTGTAATTTTGAAGGTGGCGACGCCGGACGACCCGCAACCTTGATCTGCTGCTGGTCCTGCAGGAGCCCCCACAGGCGAGGAGCTGCTCCATTGGAGTTGGCAGGGTGGATGTGGGTCTGGTGCCTTCTCCCTCCATGTCCCTGTTCAGGAGCCACTTGTGGAACACTCCAGCCACAGGTAGAGGATAAGGAGGGAGATGCGGATGGCAGGGCGAATCAGCGCAGGCGGGGTTTTTATTACGTGGACATATATAGTAGAAGTCCTCACTAAAAGGCAACAGAAAAAATATAAAAGCTTGCCCCCACCAAGTCAGACCAATCGGTGCCCGCGGCCCTGATCAGCCCGGTCTGGATCTTTTATTTTATTTATTTATTTTTATTAAAAATTTGTATTTTTTGTATTTTGTCACGAGTACTGAAAATAATATCTGCATAGAACACAACTACAAACCTTGTAATTGTTATTGACATCTATCAATGTTCTGTTCACTTTCATTTTTTAGATTTTGTGCTTGGTGATTTGACTGGGAGTTTGAGCTCCAAAGATATTTGAGTGCTTTTTGGAATACCCCCCAGGTGTGCATCTTCATTGACAAACATAGCATATTTTGTTTAAATTTTTGCAATCCTGAGCCTTTTTTTAAGGTAAATTAGAACACTCAGAGCAGTGTGCTTTTTTTCACCGGAACAAGTTGCCTTCGGCTTTTAATGAATTGCACAAAAAAAAAAAAATCACAACAATTTTTCTATTTTCACTTGCTTGGCAGTTTAATTGCAAAAAAACGCACCTAAAAACAATGCAAATTTTGGAGAAAGGTTGTGGTGAAATCAAGCTTTATAGGTCTACCTTTTGGTCTATCTTAGGGCTTTTAACCATCCCCAAATAGCTGGCAAATCATGGCACTGAATAATACTATGCTATTTGCAGGAAAAAAAATCAAAAATCAAAAATCATGGTTTATTCTTTTGATTAATCTAACAACTAATTTATTAATTATTTTAAAGATTTGTTTCATGACTCAAGTAAATAAAACAATCATTTACCCCAAATAATTAAAATGAAATATAAAAAACTTGTCTCATTAATATTTTTATATTTTATTCAATTATCTTCTCTTAAAAACAAACAAATGTAACAAGAAACAAAGTTCTGTGTACACTGAGGGGCATTATTCCATGAAAAAAAATATATATATATATATATATATATATATATATATATATATATATATATATATATATATATATATATATATATATATATACAAAAATATAGCCCAGTCTTAACTGGTTATCTCCATTTTACAGTCCTCCATTTTTCAATTTCGCTATGTAAAATCTATCCAAAGCTAAATTCAAGCAATAGCTTTTTCAATTCAAGTAAATGGAATATAGTGCAATCTACATAAAGCAACCCAACAACAAAATAAATTAAACAATATAAAATTCAAGTCACTTTCAGGAGGAATACCAAAATGTTGTGCAACCTTGAATTTAGCAGTCCAACATAAAATCATCTTACAGTAAAAATTTATGCAATTTTATCAACACTCAAATTCAAAACAGGAATAACTAAAACTAGTGAATTCCTAATCAACTCTCAGTAACACACACCCAAGCATATAAACACAATCTCTCTCCCCCTCTCCTTCCCTCTCCCCTTCTCTCCTTCCTTCTCTCTGTCCTCCATGCTTCTCTGCCAAGATCCTGAGAGCTGCTACAACAACAGCATTATCATGTACAACAGCCAGTAGGAATATCACTGAGAGAGAAACCAAAGTTCTCTGCTGCCTTTTCCACCCAGCTAGAAATATTTTCCACTGTGTGGTGCTCCTCAATCGGCATCACGGTCACTGTATGAAGACAGCTCCAAATACTGATTAATAAAGTGGCAAGTGACTCCTACTGTAACTATCCCTTTTGTGGAAAAAGTCCTCCACACTGCTTTGCCTCATCCTGAAAAAGAGAAACACAAAGCACATTACAATAATGACAATAGTGACATACTTTAAAATTTGTCTTATTTCCATGTCACTGCTCTGTAATGATATTTATAATAATAATTATTGTAATAATTTCAATAAAAATAATAGACCCTATTTGTCAAATGCCTGATCAGAAAAATATAGAACCTCAAATACAATAAGATTGCCATGACACAGAGATTAATTTAATCACTGTATGTCGACCCTTTCCCTGAACTGGAGAATCAGTATTTTTATTTAAGTACTTAACTTAAAAGATACAATGGTTATGACATGGATTTATTTTATCACTGGAGTAATACGCAGTTAAGATAATCACTAGCAATTGTATTTTTGCATTAGTGTGGGGCAAGGAAAATTATTGAAATGTTTTACAGTCTGTAAGTCTATAACAGTCACAGACTGTAACAACAGTCTGTAACTTAAGTTTAAGCCATTTTCTCACTCATACATGACAGTTTAAGTAAACAGTAAATAAAAAACGGCCAAATACCAACGTTAGATGATGCATGGTGCAATAATTCCGCCAGCAGATAATGGCCCACTTCTATTGGACGGGCATTTTGGCAGATGTGCGTAGATGGTGAGCTGCATGTCCTGAGCGCCAGTTAGTCAACCCTCCGGCTACGCCAAGAGGGCCATTGAGGTCCCTCTATCTAGTTCCCGTTCGAAAGACTCAGTATGGACCTCATTGGGCCCTTAGACCGCAGTGCCCAGGGGTATCGCTTTTTGATCGTCCTAGTGGATTATTCAACCCGGTACCCCGAAGCCAGTCTTACAGCCAAAAGGGTGATGCAGGCGCTATTTCCGGTCATTTCCCAAGTCAGGGATTCTGAAGGACATCCTGACTGACCAGAGCACTACCTTTATGTCACACACACTTTCGGGAACTTTACAAGTTACTGGGTGTCCATTCAATTCGGACCAGCGTTTACTATCCTCAGACCGATGGTCTGGTGTAGCGCTTTAAAAAAACGCTGAAAAGCATTTTTTGAAAGGTGGTTCATGACGCTTGACATAATTGGGACAAGTGGTTGGACCCCCTGCTGTTTGTGGTGCGGGAGGTTCCCCAGGCCTCCAAGGGATTTTCTCCCTTTAACAGGAGACATCGGAGGTGCTAGCCCAAATTAAAGAAAACTGGGAGGAAGCTCCTAGAACCAGTAAGAAAGAAATACAGTATGTTATGGACCTGAGAGCAATGTTACACACTCTGATTCGGCCGTTATTACGGGACAATTTGTTCCGGACTCAGGAATGTCCGCGCCTGTTATACGACTGGGGGGCTCAACTCAGACAATTCACACCAGGAGACAAGGTATTAGTGTTGCGCCATACGTCCAGCTCTAAATGTCACACGGCATGTTGGCTTGGTCGATTATCAGATTAAACGGTCTGACAGGCTGGGGGCGACACAGATTTATTACCTTAACCTGTGAAAATAATGGAGGGAGGGGGAATCTGTGGCTCTGGTCATGCGACCATTGAGCGGGATGAGTTGGGGCCAGAGGTTAAAAGATCAATCATTCTGCAGCCCTTATAACTGACCATCTCTCTCCATCCCGGACGGCAGACATGGCTGCACTTCAGATGTTTTCTGTTGTTTTCTCATCCCTGCCAGGCCTCATGTCCCTCATACACCACCATATGGAAAAGACCCTGGGGTAAAGATGCGTTCTTGGTCGTATCGCCTGCCCGAACACAAACACAAGATCGAGCAGGCAGAATAGGAGGCCCTGCTGGACAAGGTAGTGGAGTAGAGGAGTCCACGAGTGACTGGTCTAGTCCCATCACGGCAGTGGTTAAGCCTGATGGATAGGTCCGGTTCTGTGTGGATTACCGAAGGGTGAATGCGGTGTCACAGTTCGACGCCTACCTACAGATTCCCTTGTCTCAGGAGTCCAAGGAAAAATCTGGTTCTCCACTCTGTTTGGCTTTACCACTTTCGCACACTTCTGTTTCGGTTGTTTGGTGACCCAGGCACCTTTCAAAGACTCATGGACCATGTCCTTACCTAGACGACGTAATCATTCACAGCGCCACCTGGGAGCGGCATAGGCAGCATGTGGGCGCAGTGCTTGAGGGGCTCACTGCCAACCCAAAGAAGTGGGACGGAGGGAGGTACAGTACCTGGGATAGCACTTGGGTGAAGGCCTGGTCCGACCCCAGCTTGATAAAACGGCTGCGGTCGCAAACACGCCGAAACCCAAGACCAAGAAGGAGGTAAAGCAGTTCTTGGGGCTGGCTGGCAACTATAGGAGGTTTGTCCCCCACTTTTCGGAGCGAACCAGCCGTTGTTCCAATCAACTCGAAAGGGTGCTCCAGATGCTGTCTAGTGGTCAGAGAAGTGCCAGCAGGCGTTTGTGAGGGTAAAGTCAGCTCCCTGTGGGAAGCCAGTGTGATTCAAGATATCATATTCAAGAGGTTTATTTGTCACATACATACACATACAATCATAAATATATGCAGTGAAATGTCATCATATGCAGTGAAATGTCAGAAAAATGAAAAATAAAGATTTATATGTCGGTGGAATATTAACGGCTGTGTGAGATGGTCAGCTGTTCCAGGTTCAGTGAGCAGGAATCAGAGAGAGTCTTTGCTGTTGTTGGGGTTACACCAGCAGCTGTTTTTCATGAGGCAGAGGCCTCCACCCTTGGATTTCTTCGACTCCTCCGACCTGTTGGTGTGGAACACAGAGAAGGACTCGACTGCAACATTTTCTTGTATCCCATTAGAATGTTATTTTTACTCGAAGGTCACCCATCTTGTTGTGTCCTCATTGTGACCCGAAGCCCGCCTGTTTACCGTGGTGCTCCCTTCGTGGGCCCACCCATGGAACAGCGGCTTCACTGTTGTCCTGTTTTCTTTGTTGATCCTGTTGATGCGTAAAATCTCCGCCGACCACTCTACACAGGTAAAAAGCCCCAAAGTTGTTCTTTTAGGGAAATTGTAATCGACACGGAGCACCCGCGCAGGTGACTGTATGGTGGCAGAGCCACAATCGCACTCTGCTGTTTAACTGCTGTTTAACTGCTGTTTAACAGTGCTGTTTAACAGTGCTGTTTAACCCTAACTTCTTGCTCCCATTCTGCCTGCAGACCAACACGTCGGACAGAGGGTTGGATACGGTCTTGTTCCAGGAGGTGGAGGGCACCGAACAGACGGTGCTGTATCTCAGTCAAAACCTCTCAGAGCAGGTACAGCACAGTGGAGAAGGAGTGTCTGGGGACGGTTCCCTCCACTATTTCCTCCTGCGCTTTCACCCTCCATTCACCGCATGAAGGACACAAATGCCTGGATCACCCAGTGGTACCTGGCTCCCCAGACCCTTAACTTCCGGGTGGTCCATAGGCCGGTGGAGCAGATTATCGTTGCTGTCGGCCGCACAACTCCCCGGCCTAAGTCGGGCGGTGGGA
Source organism: Zeus faber (assembly GCF_960531495.2). Classification (NCBI taxonomy): domain Eukaryota; kingdom Metazoa; phylum Chordata; class Actinopteri; order Zeiformes; family Zeidae; genus Zeus; species Zeus faber. The sequence continues at coordinate 8,385,935 of NC_137199.1, read as the reverse complement.
GGTATGTTGCGGGCCAAGGGATGTGGGCAAGGCGTGCCTGCAGATGGCAGCATGGCTTATTTTCCCGCGGCCGCCCAGTTGCTTCGAGTCAGCCAATTCAGCGCCTGCACAGTGCTGATTGGTCCGACTCAGGCCGGGAGCTTTATTAATGTTTGTCTGTCTCGCAGAGAGGTATCGGTGCACGGGCTCGTCAGCCGACCGGGAACCAGAGCGGAACCTCATTTCTCCTGCGACCAAAATCATTATTGATTAATATATTTATCCTTTTGGCCAGTTTGGACTCTCTGTTGAAGTTGATAACACAAACTCTCGCTATGTTGGCAACCCAGAAAGACCCCGTCTCCCCCCCTTAACCCCTACCTCTGGGAAGAGACGCCCACAATCTTACATGAAGAGTGGATACCAAATGGTTCCATTGAAACAGAGAGTGTTGTCATACTAATGAATGTCTTGGGCTGTCATTCTGGTGTTTATTGAGCTTTATTCACTCTTTCATACTCAGAAATGAAGGATTCAGAGCAAAGAAAGATTAACAGTGCCATTAATAAGGTGTTGCCAGACTTCCCAGCCTCAATTCTACATATTTTTGTAAACAAGCCTCCACAGAAGTTGCCAGAAAGAATGTTTACCAACTGTCACTGCAATCTGTCATAGAAGGTGATGTGGAAGGTGATCACTCATTGGCCGTGCAGTTATAAGCCAAAATTGAATATATGAAGCGGTCTTCAAACGTCCCACATACAAGTGTCAGATGAATATGACACAGAGGAAATCCCAGCCGAACACAAAGTATGAAGTGGGACATGAAATTCATGCCAGTGTGTAGGACACCAGAAAGCCAAAATGAGAGGAAAGACACAATGAAGATGCTCAGTGAACGAACTAACTTCAGCCCACACAAGGTCTTATGAAGAACAACATATTTGTTGTCCATTCTGTTCTTGTGGTTAATCCTTCAAACCATTTTATTAGCTCAAAATTGTGTTGTTTGCTGGACCAGATCCACTTCATTCATTTTGGAGAGGAGCAGTCCAGGTGAAGCACATTGTTCTTGCCACAGGGAAGGAGCTAATGGGTCAAACTTTGAGGATCTCTAACACTCGTAACAAAGATAAAATACCACTGGATTGGGAAGAACCACATCTAGCACTTTTGAACATCACTTTTGGATGGTAATGACTGGTGTTCTGTTAATTATTTTCTACCTCTATCTGCTTTGCAGGAATCTCCTTCCATGCACTCAAGGCAGTTCATTCTGAGTGCAGATGGCAAAGTTGTGAATGACCAAATCCCCACCTTCATCTTTGCCATCTGTTTGATGTTTGGAAGCTATTACTGCCTCAATATCCACTATAACGTGGGTTTGGGCTTCACTCTGGAATTCCTACAGAGGTAAAGGTTTTTTTTATATTTCCTCGAGAACAAATCACTGTATCTATTGTGTTTCTTCATAATCAATCCAGAGAATGGTACTGTTGTGGTTATTTAGTAACCTGTCATGGTTAAATAGTCACCCCACATAAAATAACCTATTAAACCTACAAAATGTTATACTAAATCTGATGCAATAAATCCAAATTGAGTGTATTAAAAACTATTTTAAAATTGTATGTGTCATGAAGTCAGTAGTGAGCCAAAGTCCAGCACATCTTGAAGCCAGTAGAGGGAGCCAAAGTCTAGTACATCCCAAATCCAGTAGAGGGAGCCAAAGTCTAATACATCCTTAGATCAGCAGAGGGTATCAAAGCCTTCCACAAAACAGAAAGATTGAATATTGCATTTCTCAAGGTTGCATAGCCAAGGACTGCATTTTGCAGGACATGATTTTCTGAAACCAGCGGCAATGGAAAACTACAGCAACACCATCTTCCAAGAGAAGGGGAGGGTGTTCAACTATGAAGGCTGCAATTGGCTGATTGGAAAGTGACATCAGAAAGCATGTAAATAAAGACCAAGAGTTGTGATTTTGAGGAATTCATGACACAAAAAAGGCAGGACATCTAACTGAGCAAAAGTTTCTTCACCACTATAAAACATGAGAAGATTGAGAAGTTTATAAGATCATTTTGTTTTTGCGAAGCTAACTCCAAGGTTGCTGTTGTATTTGTTTTTCCAATACTCAACAAAGTTGATCGCAGATTTTGTTTTGTTCCAGTGGCTTTTTCCAAGTTTTGAAGCCAGAACAAGTTAGAAACGTCGTGCAGAGATCCAGATTTTTTTCTGGCCGAGATCTGGACCTTTGCTCAACCACGACATTTGAGCCAGCCAGGAGAGAACGACGACTAAGACCGAAACTGAAGACCTGGGGGAGTTGGCCTGCACTTCAAAGACACTATTGACCAACAAATAAAATATGAAAGACGTTTTTTTAAAGGTAAGCAAAGTATTTTTCTACAAATTCAGTTTCTGTTTGACTGCAGGACCCAGGTCGTAAGCTATTGTCAAAGTCTCTTCTCCAATGAACCTAAAATATTGACCTAGTTAAGGTTTTGTACTGTAATTACAAATTTGATCAGAAAGAGGAACTTAAACAGAAACTGATGCGAATAACCGATGTGACTTTGTGTTGATGCAAGACCATGGTACATATAAAAAAATTCGTATAAGAGTGATTATCTGGTGAAAGTTGCTATAATTGGTTAAAATAGATTTGTTAGAAGAGACAAGGGCCTGCATGTTGTAATTACTCTGAGACTGAGCAGAGCCTGCACCGTGGGAAAAAAAGTTTGTGGAAACAACAGTAATTATCTTTACCATAATTAACATCTATCACTGCAATTCCACAAGAAATCTCTCGATAATTTCATGATATCTTGTCATGACTGGGGCTAGGAGGGACCCAAACGCACGACACAGAGAGACGGGAGGCAGACGAAAGATGTGCAGCAGGCGCCGCACTGTGTAGGCCGGGTGATCGCCGATGGTGCGGGGGGGTGGTGGGGCCTTGGCGGGGAGGGAGAGAGGGCTGGAAACCACCGGCTTAAGCAGGGACACATGAAAGGTGGACGTATGGCACAGGGGTTGATGATTGACACAATGGGGAAGGGCCAAACATACCGGGGAGCGAGTTTTCGGGAGTCCACCTTGAGGGGCAAGTCCTTTGTGGAGAGCCATACCATCTGTCCGGGGACTTATGTGGGTGCGGGCGCACAGTGCCGGTTCACCTGCCGCTGGGACCTGGCGGAGGCCTGAAGTAGGGCCGAGCGGGCCCTCCTCCACGTCCTCCGGCAGCGACAGATGTGGGCCTGGACGGAGGGCACGGCGATCTCAGCCTCCTGGGCAGGGAACAGTGGGGGTTGGTAGCCCAGAGAGCATTGGAAGGGCGACAGGCTGGAGGAGGCGTTGACCAGGGTGTTGTGGGCGTATTCGGCCCACGGCAGCTGGTCGCTCCAGGAGGTAGGGCTGGTGGTTGTCAGGCAGTGGAGCATGGCCTCTACCTCCTGGTTTGCCCGCTCCGTCTGGCCGTGGTCTGGGGGTGGAAACCGGAGGAGAGACTGACCTGTGGCCCCCGGGCCGAGCAGAAGGCGCGCCAGACCTTGGAGGTGAACTGGGGACCTCTGTCCAATACCACGTCTGCCGGGATGCCATGGCGGCAGAACGCCTCAGCCACCAGCAGGTCCCTTGTCGATGGTAGTTTGGGCAGGGTGAGGAAGTGTGCCGCTTTTGAAAAGCGGTCCACCACTATGAGGATGGTTGTGTTGCCCCGGGATGGTGGGAGACCGGTAACAAAGTCCAGGGCGATGTAGGACCAAGGACGAATCGAGGAGGCCAGAGCAGGGTCGGGTGGAGGACTTGGACCAGGCGCAGGTGGGACAGGCAGAGACCAAGGACTGGGTGTCAGGGAGCAGGGTCGGCCACCAGACGCACTGGCGGACGACGGCCAGGGTGCGGGTGATCCCGGGATGGCAGCTGAGGCGGGAGGCATGGGCCCACTGCAGAACCTGTGAGCGTGCGGAGTCAGGGACGAACAGGTGGTTAGGGGGACCTGGGTCTTGCAGTAGAGAAAAGCTGGGGTTCATCCTGGTGAGGTGAGTTAGGCTTTTGCTAAGTGTTGCAGTTGAGCCCAAGCCTCTCACATTCCAACTAACAAATGTATTTTTTGTTCATTTCAATATCCGGCACGCAGACCACAACTATATATATGACTGAGGATTTATTATAATTATTGTGGATAACAGTCCTCTCGGGCGCAGAAGTAATCGCGTTCCGCTCCTGGGCTGCTCACGAGCCCTACGCCAAACTCCTCTGTAAGACAAACAAACATTAAGAAAACTCCACCTCGATTGGAGGCCGCTTGATGGCCGCAGGAAAGGGAACCGTGCTGTCGTCTGCAGCTGGTGCTTGACCATGCCCCTTTATCCACCACATGCCCCCACCGTCTACCTTAGGCCGGGGAGCTGTCTGGCCGACAGCCCACTTTCCCTTGGACTCCTGAGACAAGGGAATCTGCCAGTAGCCCTTGGTTAAATCCAGTGTCTTGAAAAAACAAGCTGTACCTAACCGGTCAAGAAGTTCATCGACCAGGGGAAATACAAGTAAAAATGTGTGGCAATAAAAGCCAAAATGAAGAAATTGTAAATAAAGAATGCAGGTAATAGAAAACCAACAAAACAAGTAAGAAAATAATAGATTCTTAACTGAATAATAAACTTAGATCGCTTGGATCCTTCCGATGACACAATGCACTTATGCAGGAAAACCACCGGACACAGTGTTGTCAGTCTGGAGAGACGCCGACGGCAGTGACTTTCAGGATGTCCCTTCATCCCACCTAGTGACAGGTCAGCTTTAAGGCAGGCGTTAAAGCAGTCTCTTGTTAACAGTACGTCTGTGATGAAGAAGTGGATGTGATCCATTGGAGTGGGTCGTCATATAGTGTTACTGGTTGACTCATTTAAAATAAACTTGTAAATAACGTTAGCAGTAAATGCAGAATGGGCAAGCCTTAGACCAAGAGTCTCTGTGACCATTATTACCTGTGAGAAGGGGTGTGTTGCTCTGAGCCAACCCCTTGAAGTGGCGTAATCTCTAAGTCCGTTAAACAATGGAGTTCATTTCTACTTTTATGCAATTATTTAATTCGGTATTTTACGCGGAACACTCACACAACTCCTTCCATCACAATCAATTCAGTGATTCGAAACATTGTTTATAAACTATGTCTCCAAACATATCACATATCACTTCACATATCCCACTTAAAATAGGATATACATTATTTGAGAACGTTTCCACAGTGCATCCAAGTTTATGACCTGGCTCTGGTAGACGTCAGATAAGGATTTGAGAGAGAGAAGGAGGTAGAGTAGACATTTTGTCCTGTGGGTGTGTGTGTGCTCCCAAGAAGGACAGAGGAAAAAATGTTCCACAGAGGAAAGTGTGAAATTGTCCCTTTGTTTTATTTATGCATCATCCTTTGGTGGTGAATGATGTGTATTGGATGTCCAGACCGACATTTCAGACTTTTTCTTCTGAAATCCTCTTCATGTTGCCATCAAATGTGAAACAGGAAAAGTGGTTTGCAGCTAAATTACCCCCCCCGTGGTTCGCCAAATGATTTCACATCTCCCTGCAAACCCCTTTATCATGTTCGACCATCTCCCTCCCCAGCGGTGGAGGGTCCAGTTCCTGTCTGGTTAGTGTTAATCGGATGTTTTTACACCGCAGGTGTGAAGCAACTATACAGAAATGACAGTTCTCCAGAAGAGAGCCTTATGTGTTGGAATCTCACAGTAATATAACAGTGTTCCTTCTCGTGAAAGACCAGATTTCAAAACACAGACCTGGAATGTCCGCAACGGGGCCAAAATAAATCCAGTATTATGAGGAGACTGTCCACTACATAATAATAATAATGCTTTTATTGTTGTATTTTTTCTTGCTGCAGAGAGGATCATGCCCACTTGACACCCTGCTGAATGGGGACTCTAAACACCGACTGAATGGTGCATTGCTCATGGGTTTTGAGGGAATGTTGAACAGCATCATCGGCACACAACATCTTTGTTTTTAAAAAAGCTTTTATTTTTAACAGTAAGAAAATACATGTTTTATAAAAGTTGAATTATTTAGGAGTTTAGATTCAGCATCGCCATCCTTCTCCGTGATGCTGTCAGAGTCCAGTAAGCGCTGCTTACACTGACATGGATCTATCACACTGGTCAGATTAAGGTCGACGATACAATATAGAGCTTCTGCCACCCGCTTCTTGTAATCCATAATAACATTGAGATTAATGTTTTACAAATAAGTGAACCCGAAGGCTCCTCGTCTTCTGCTTACGGAAGTGATGTCAGCTTTTCTTCTTTGCGGGTTATGCCACCTACACAACAATGTATCCAGGTGTGTGTAAAAGTAGTACGATTAAAAGATTGAATTCTATCAAAATGGTTTCACATTGTGACTTCACATCGCATGGAATATACACGGATGATCTTCACCTGGAGCGTCTCTTTAAAGCAAACGATCAATCGGCATTGTTCAGCGCTGTTCAGCATCTAGGAAAGTTAACTGTGTTTCCCTGTGAAATCTAACGGGAATATTTAACTTGACGGTTTAACATTTATTTTATCTACAGGTCATATAAAATCTATAGTCTATAAATCAAGCTCGGCTTTGAAAATACTTTGAGAGATTAAAAAAAATCACAAAGGAACACGGATCTGGAAAAATCTAATTTTCCTTCAAGAAGGGGTTTTTTCAACTTATTTGCCAGCAATTGTTGAAATGCCTAACAAATTGGGTTTTGCTGCAGTGGGTCACATACAGTATGCCTCCACTCAAGCAATCAGACAATCAACACACATTTGCTACAACACTGACCAAAGTTCGATGGCACAAGATCTGGTAGTTAGCAACTACCAAATCTTGTGCCATTGAACTTTTCAAATATACATTAAATTTGTTTTGTGCTTTGGTATTTGGTATTCTTGAATAAACCTCTTGAATCTTGAATCTATTTGTAAAAATGTGTTTTTTCTTTGGTATTTAGATTTATTATTGGCCATTTATTGATATGTATTTCATTCATCATCAATTGCAGATTTTTTTCCAACACCATCATGTATTTGACCACAAACTGGCCAGTGTTGTAGCAAAAATGATGGTTGTCTAAATTAAAAATACAGAAATAAAAATAAATAAATAATTATAGATAAATAACAAATATATACATGTAATTAAATATTAAATAATAATAGATAAATAACAAATTAATACCTACAAATAAATAAACCCATAAACATTTTTTAAAGCCTGATTAAATTATATTAGGACTACATCATATGAATTCGGAAGTCAGTGTCATCACCAATGATCTACAGGTCATTTACATTTTTTCCCATGATGAATTATTCATATCCAAAATTTTCAACGAATAATTTATTGAGACGTACAAACCCACGCTATTCTAAACTGTTAGTGGATAAGAAATCTGCATAATACGGTTTATTATTTTTTATGCATTATTCATTTATCTTATCCACGCCGTTTCGGCCCTTTTAGCGGGTGTGGAGAGAGAAATCGTAAAACTTTACAGTGGAGCTGCGTTTGGAAGATAGTATAGTGAAGTGGTTACACAGAGCGAGAGCGCCACTCTGAATATGAATGGGGCCGCATAAATCACCAGGCATTCAATTTTTTTTAAATAATAAAATAAAATGTTCACACACACACACACACACACACACACACACACACACACACACACACAACATTTAAATAAATATATTAAATAGTTAATTCTTTCTCTCTTTTAAAACAACTGGAGCCAAGCTGTCTAAATTGTTGCCTGATATGTCGAAAGTTCCCCCTTCCTTCCTTTTTTCTCTCTTTTTCTCTTCCCTTTGCCCTTTGTGAGTAACATGACAAAGCGGCGCATCCAGTTTTCGAGACCTCCCAACACTTTGGGATGGGGGGGGTGGGCTGACTCAACAAAAAGAGAATACTCGAAAAGAATCAACCGCATGGAAAGTGGTTGATTCTTAGAAATGTCTTTGAATTCTTTTTCTCATCATTATTATTCCTTTTGAATTGGTATTTAAATTTTATGGGGCAGAAATATCTCTCCTGTTATATAATTATTTCCATTCTATAATCTACTGGGATTATAGAACAATTTAATTATATAACAGGAAACAAGAAAGAAAAAAAAACATTTATTTTAGGGAATTATAGATATTATTATTTTTCTTGTTTTTTATTTTTTAATCTCTATTTTCTTTCAATTTGAAATAGGACTTTGACATCAGAAATATCTGTTCTATCTATCTATTGATCTTTATTGATCGATCTACTGATAATGAAAAAGATAGATAAATAGATAGATAGATGGATAGATGGATGGAGGGAGAGATAGATAGATAGATAGATAGATAGATGGATAGATTGATGGAGGGAGAGATAGATAAATAGATAGATAGATAGATAGATAGATAGATAGATAGATAGATAGATAGATAGATAGATAGATAGATAGATAGATAGATAGATAGATAGATAGATAGATAGATAGATAGATAGATAGATAGATAGATAGATAGACAGATAGATAGATAGATAGATAGATAGATAGATAGATAGATAGATAGATAGATAGATAGATAGATATAATATGCAATGATGGATAATATATGCATTAATATTACATGTTATATATATGTACTGTATCATAAAATATAGAAATACACAAGCATATTTGACCCAATATTAATGTCCCTGTAAACCAACAATAAATGTGTGAAGTTTGTCAAACCACAAAATATTTGTGATTAACCACCCAGCCAAATTTGAATAATTAAAAAACTTGCCAAGTATATACAATTTTGTTTCAAAATTTTGATAAAAAAGGCAGTGTATTTGTGTATGTACAGTATGTGTATGCGTGTGTGTGTGTGTGTGTGTGTGTGTGTGTGTGTGTGTGTGTGTGTGTGTGTGTGTTTTTGCGTGTATGTGTGTATGTGTGTGTTTGCGTGTGTAGTCACGCAGGTTACTAAAATCCAACAAATTTGGAGCCACACGTTAGCATCGAAGCAGAACTCCTTGCTTCACCACTCAAGGTGGTGAAGCAAGGTCGTTATACGCAAATAACATGCCACTAACATTGTGAGCCTCATCTCATTTCACGCTTTTTGCTCACTGGAATTGTGTTTGAAACGCTCAGCTCCTGCTTCCTTTTCCCCCTCAACTGCAGTTTCATGCAAAAAGCCCCAAAAATCGGACATGTGGTCATATTGAAAAAAAACAAAACATCGTCAAGTGAAAATGAGCTCCTAAATTGCAGATTTCAGAGACAATCTAAGAGATAATGGCCCCCTAATTTGGAGACCCTTAAGTTTGAGGTGTAGAGTAATTCAGTGTAGAGTCATTCAGAGTGTAATTCACAGAGCATTTCATTGACAAAAAACAACTCCTAAATCTTGGGGTAGTTGGGGGCGGTTAAGGAGACGCCTAAAATCTGTGGTCCTTTGTGGTCCTTTTAATTTAGCAGAGTGAGGGCGATTTTCTCAAAGTTTCACCTCCGACATGTTTGTGTTTGACAAATCAAGAAAAGGTTTATTGACAATGTTACGCAACATTCAGTATGGCAGTGTTTCCCAATACCTTGCTAAATGACAAAAAGGATAAAAAACTATAAAAACAATGAATTTGAAGACAACCAACTGTTCCACAAATGTCCTGAAGATCGTCTAAAGGTGACAGGTCCAGTTTCAGCTCTTGTGACAAACAGTGGAACTCTGTGAAATTGGATGTACCCAAAAATGTTTTTTTCTTCTCTATTTATTTAACAAAAGCAGGACCAGGTAATTCCATTTGCTTTATTTTTAGTGGCAAGAGTTTATCTTGTCATGGCTTACATGTGTGTAAAAGCTGACACCAAGTGGAATTAGTGACACCAAGTGACACCAAATCACAATCAAACCTATTGAAAACACTGTATAACTGTGGCAATAGGCGCCAGAGTCTTGGTTGAAGAGTCAAATATTTGCCACAGACCTTTCAAATTTCAACGAAATAGCGAACAATGTTTTGTTATTTCACTATCGGTCAATGTATTTAGCCAAAAAGGAACCTCACTAAATGTGCCAATGCCGATCTTGAACATGTATTTACCAACTGCAATATTTATTGGATTTATTAGCACCTGCAGCAACCAAAAGGTTATTTTTGCCCAATACCTGGATCTCGGGTGCTCAGACACCATACCCATAACAGGGCTGGAAACGAGGGGAGAATTGAGCCTACAATGCAACTGCTGTATGAATGCATAAATTCATAATGTTCCTAATTGAAGATTTGTAGATTTGTAATGATTCACATGAGACACAAGCACAGTGATTAATGATCATTATGCTTAATCAAAGTCACAGACTTTTGGTAGGAAAACGATTTACCAAAAATAAGTGACATTGGGGTCTGTAGAGGTGTGACCTGGCCAGACCCAGGAAATGAGAGAAGGGATGCAGGCGGAGGCCAAACTGCACCGGTTGACCTGTATTTATTCAGTGATTAAACCAAATGCTGCACGTGGACCAATAGGACAACATAAGGGCTTGCAGGCGAATAATGAAAATGTTCATTAGATCCACCATGTCCCGCAAGCACACCGTCCTTCACTGTGGGGACAACAAACTCTATATTACTTCCTGGTTTAGGATCGGATGAATCAGCGGAGTGTCTCCGTTGATTCCCCCGATCCGCAGCAGCTGAGCGGCTGCAGGATGGGAGCTTGCACTACCTGTCTGCAGGGGTGACTTGACCATGCCCTCTTGGCCGGCCACAGTGTCCTTTCGCCAAACTTTGCCAAACTCAACTATTGAAGGGCTGGTTTAAGTGCATATCACATAACTCTTAGACCAACAGTTTAGGAGATTTAATATCAGAACCTTCACAGTCATTATTTGTCTGATTTTCTCTGAAACTAGGGAGTCCCATAATTGAGGCAGGAGCAGATTTCAGGACGGAAGGCCTCATGTCCGTTGGCCTTGCAGTATTCTAGTTTAAACGTCCCCAAGAGGGGAGATTAAGCTTCCCTGTTTGTTCGTCGACACAAAGCCAAATCCATTGGCGCCCACCTTTATCTGTTTTTGCTTCCATCACTCGCACTTGTTTTTGTCTCACCAGAGGGTTTGACCCTCCCCTGCATCACAATGACTCCAGAAATGGTCAACAGATCTAGGTAGGAGAAAATCCAATTCAGACAACTTCTCCATCTTCTTTTTGACCTGGATAGTTTTATTATTTCCCTGGACAGACACTAAACACTGAACATAGGCAGTGAACCTGGCAACCCTATGCCCATTAGCTTGTCTTTTTTAGTATTTCTTGTTGTCCATGGGAAAGCTCACCAGTCAGTTTATAAAGATTGGCAACTATTTATTTCTTGCACACTGAAATTTAAGTCCTCTATAGAAAGCCAACGAGTGAATCAGTACATGTTTTCAATGACATGCGTTCTTCATCTTTGGTTTCCATTTTGGAGGAACATTTTTTGTTAAATTGTAGATATGTGACCTTCTCCAGCATTCAACAAATGGACAAATGATTGACTTTTTATCCGCTTTCTCTATAACAATATTAAATTTATGTCCTTTTCTGTCAAGATAAAAAGTGGCAGGTACTGAAAATTTCAATCCAGACGCAATTATATATATTTATTTTGTAGCTGTATCCATAATTGTCGTTCATTTGACTTGGTAGTATTTCATTCAAAATATGCGCCAATATTGCAGTGATTGGATGAGTTTGCATTGATGAATGCGATTGCATACAATAATTGCGTAATTCTGCAGAGCTTGATATACAGTATTTACCTCTGACAAAACTGAACTGATCAGATTTGGGTGTAGTTACATTGACTCATAATGACAATACACAAAAGCCATCCAGCACTAGGGATCGACAGCTTGAAATTATTGGATACGGTTGCTTTCGATAAACTGTAGGAAAGAACAGGTTGGAAAATGACAATCTACTATTCTCCTAATGGCTTGCTTTGAAAGTCAATAGTTGAACCTATGGGAATTAAGTGTTATTGGTCTTTCAGAGAAACCATTTCTGTGGAAGCCAAAGTCCCTGCAAATTGCTTTGGGATTATAAACAGGGATTTTTTTTTTGTGGCAGTGACCTTCTGAGAATAATATCTATGAGAAGAGGCCTTCCACTAGAAGAAGGAAGGGAAGAAAGAACCAAGAGAAAATGTAGTGTGTAAGGGTCGTTTCAGGGCTAAGAGTGACAACAGAAAGTGGGGAAGAAGTCACGGAAAGAAAGAAAGTAGACAGAAAACTTGAAGAGTGCAGGACAATTATGTCAGGGAAGCTGATTCAGAGAAGGAGAGATTGCATATCTCTCCTCATCTGCTGATAAGAGCAGCTGTCCCCCTTTCCCTTCCCTCCTTTCCGCCAAGACTTCTAATTAAAGGCCCCCTGAAATAGAGGTGGCCGTGCATGGCCTGATTATTGTGTAAGTGAAGTTATTAAACTGGTTCCCACCGCTGTTAAGGACCCAAGAGCGCTGCCCGAGGAGAGGTTGGAAAAGTCTGTGTACAGCCTCGAGAACTTCAGCCCTATGCAGCTCTGGCTAAAATTCATTTCAACATCAAGATGTCAATAGTTAGAGAAATATTCGAGAAAAGTTCAAAATGTATAAATATGGCTAAAGATATATATGTATATAAAATGTATAAAATCTAAGAGTCATAATCTTTACAGTTTAAAAAGGGCATGCAAAGGATTGTAGTTTGTTATGTACATGACAATCTTTAATCATCACATAACACCCACATGCTTTTTGGATGGTGGAATGTGGCCCCTGCATTTCTCCTTCCTCTGGGGGGGCAGCATTCAATGATGTGCCTGGGGACATGGGTCCATAGCTGGTCAGATGATGTGTTTATGTTTTTGGTTGGGGTTCGTACTGATGTTAGATGGAGGAAACCCCATGTGAACATGGGAGAACATGCAAACTCCACACAGACAGGCTCCTAATTGAAAGATAGCATGTGTCTTTTACTCAGATTGGATTGTCCTAAAACTAACAGCCAACCTAATTCCATTCTCAGGTAGAGGGTGGGGCTGAGTCGTAAACTGCTATTCCCAGGCATTGGAGAAATGCAGAATTATCACCATCGAGTGAACAGGAATATTGTACGAGAGCGATAAGGTTCATAATTTAGTAGCTGACGACCATTCATCCTATGGTTTGGATTTGGATCGACAAGAGGTAAAGGCAAGTTTTGTGGATGGTGATGTAACTCTTTGGTCATGATGTGTCATCACATTCACCCCCATTTCGATTTTTGTGTTCCAACTGCTCTGTTCTTTCCTTGTAATCATATAAGGTCATGCTATTTAGTCCCATAGCTAGAGCCTGGGCTTACGCACGGGTGCACATGATATTCCCTGGAATTTCCCGAACATAATGATCTTTGTTGAATGTCAAACTTGTGTCACAAAGCAATGTTCAGCTTTTACACAATATACAGTAACTGCACCTTTTGTGACATCTGCCGGTAAAGGTCACCACAGAGACTCTATAACCAGCCCGCCCCAGAGATCAGGGCTCTCTTCTAGAAGAGAACCCTAGTTTTAAGCATGTTCCTTAAACTTTGGGCCAGTACTTAATTAATACTCATCTTCTAATCCCTGTCTTTGTCTCATCAGTCCACCCATCCAGTCCACACTTAATTAACCTTCAATTGTTTTGGATACTGTGACTAAATGTAATAGTGTAAAAAAATGAATTATGTTGCTAATCCTGAATAGCCATTTGCTTTCAAACTGCTGGCTTTGCATTTAAAACCATTTGTTAAGACAAGCAATTGCGAGATCGCAGTTGTCGTGACCTAGGCCAGTAAAAAAGTCTGGATCTCTAGACGACATTTCTATCTACTCTGACCTCAAAAACCTGGAAAAAACTCACTTCCAGGAAAGATCCAGGAAGAGAGTTCTTTCCACGGTTGCTGGAATACCCCCACCATATGGGCATATTTCCTTTTCATGACCTTGGCCTGTTTGTTTGTTTCAATTGTATTTGGCTGCTATTCTGTTAAGGCCTGTTTTTGTAGAAGACCTTTTTTTTTTTCATTTTTATTTCATTACTTCCCTTTTTTGGGTTTTATCGCATATATTATGAATTTTTTTTTAATACATATAACTTGAATATTGGTAGTTTAGTATAACATGTAATCAGTTTCTTGTCATGTGGGGATTTATAATTAGCCACAACATCATGAAATAGTGTATGGATTTGTACATCTGTTACTGCCACACCAAAAGCGACACATCACCGTTGCGAAAGTGTGATGTGTGAAATTGTGGCATGTATCAACCTTTAATGGGTTAAAGTCAATCTTTTCTTTTGGTTTCTCCCCTTTGCTTTTAATTTCAGTCGCATTTAGAATGAGTTCATGAAAGTAGTTGGATTAGTTTTGTGGGATTAGCTTTCATTGTTTACATGGGGAGATTCATGAGGAGATGGCTGGACACTAGGACCCCCGAGACTACCTGAGCTGCCTGGCCAGGTGCCTGACTGAAATAACGCAAATACAACTTGAGCTGCCTGGCTAGGTGCCTATCTAACATAACGCAAATACAACTGAAAATAACGGGGAATCCAGAACAACTTCCCAGGTAGTAAGTACAATATAATGTATATTCCTGGGCATGATATTTGTTTTACTGCTGGAATGATAATATTTTAATTACATCAGTGAGATTTCTTGTGGTGAAAAATTAAATGATTTTATGAATGTGGTTTATGCATACCAGTTGGTAATTAAATATTATACTAAATACATCTTTTCAATGGACCTCTTTGTGTATATATACTCCAGTTTATGCTTTGTGCCCGGAAAAATAGAGCAGAGGTGTAAAAATGCGAGGTTTAGGAGCCTCGTGGCATGCTGCTTTTGCAACGCTGACGCTTCTGCTCGGTGTGACCTTCCATATTGATTAACATGCCAGTGTATCTCTCACAATGTTTTTGCGACGCTGATGTGTCATTTCTGGTGTAGCCCAGGGGTCAGAGTGAGGATCAGGAAAGCTCCTTTGGATCACGATGGAGAGCCGTTTCCCTACTGCTGGTGTGCTACTGTAGACGGTTGCTGCTGTTTCTTCTGCGCTCTGCCGGCGATCCATTACCCTGTTTCCCCTCATCCAACCTCTCTGGATATTCCCTGGATTCCTGAGTACTGATAAACTTGCTCGTGCCTTTTTTGCTTATTGCTTGGTGAGCAAGTGGAGTGGCCATCACACTTTGTAGGCCTCTATGCTCCCAAGCCACGACTCAGGCCTGCAGCAGGGGTTTTGTTTATAATTTGGTTTAGGTTGCAGAGTGAGGGTGTGTGAGTGTGGGCCCACAGTATATTGTTGATGTTTGCATGTTATAGATGCTATGCACTTGTGATTAAATACTTGTGATCCATTATCATGATTAAAGGCAACCAATGAAAAGATTAAAGAGATTTGTTGATCGACAGCTGTCATTAAACCACTCCTGAAGAAGAGCAAACTAAATGCAACAGTTATTGCCAGCTACAGGTCCATTTCCAATCTGCCATTCCACAGCAAAATACTTGAAAAAACTGTTTACCCTCAGTTTAACAACAATCTAACCTCAAACAGCCTTTTAGACACCTATCAATCTGGCTTTCAACCTCAGGATAGCACAGAAACAGCACTTATTAAAGTTCTGAATGATCTACACATAAACGCTGATGCAAAAATACGAACTGTTCTTCTGCTCCTGGATCTCAGTGCTGCCTTTGACACTGTTGACCATCAGATTTTATTAGCGAGATTACATAAATGGGTCGGCCTATCTGGCCCGGTTCTAAACTGGTTCAAAACCTTCCTAGAGGACAGGCAGGTCTTTGTGTCCATTGGAGATTTTGTGTCGAACAATGTGGATATTATATGTGGAGTGCTCCAAGCTTCGATTCTGGGCCCATTATTGTTTAAACTCTATATGCTCCCACTTGCACATATTGTAAAGAAAATGCAAAATAAATTACCATAATTTTTCAGATGATTTACAACTGTACATATCCCTATCTCCTGATGACCTACTCCCCAAACACTCCCTCACTCAGTGTATTCATGATATTAATGCATGGATGTCAAATAACTTTTTACAACTGAACAAAGACAAAACAGAAATACTCATCTATGGTGCAAAGGCTCAAAGACAGAAAATTGCAGCTCATCTCAGTTCTCTGTCCCTGGCAAGCAAGAATGAAGCCAAAAATGTGGGTGTAATCATAGACGGCAATCTAAATTTTAAGAGCCATATCAATCACATCACAACACAGCCTTCTACCATCTAAAATCATTTCAAAATTCAGAGGCTTCCTGTCAAATGCAGACTAAAATTTATCCACGCATTCATAACGAGTAGATTGGACAACTGTAATTGCCTATTAACTGCCCCCCCCTGAAATCAGCCGTGCAGCGGCTGCAGTTCATCCAAAATGCAGCTGCTCGTGTTCTCACTGGGTCAAAAACGTTTGGACACATCACACCTGTTCTTAGAGCTCTACATTGGCTCCCTTTTCAAACTAGAATTGATTTTAAGATTCTTCTACTTGTATATAAAGCTATAAATGGCCTTCCACAGGCAGTGGTCTTCTAACCATCCCTCGTACCAACTCTAAAGCAGGAGAAGCTGCTTTCTATACCTATGCCCCAGGTAAATGGAACACCCTACAGAGGGACCTGAGAGAGGCCCCCACACTGAATACTTTTAAAAGCAGGTTAAAAACCTTGCTGTTCACTGCAGTCTATGACTGACTTGTGTGTGTGTGTGTGTGTGTGTGTGTGTGTGTTCTCTGTGTTGTGAGATTTGTGTGTGTGCTGTTTGCTGTGAGATCTGTTTATTCCGCACTGACTGTTTTTATGATTGCACAGACTTTTTCTGCTGCTGTTTCTGTTGTTGCTGCTGTTTCTTTTGTTTCTGCTGTTTCTGTTGTTGCTGCTGTTTCTTTTGTTGCTGTTGTTTCTGTTGTTGCTGCTGTTTCTGTTGTTGTTTCTGTTGGTGCTGAGGTTGCTGTTTCTGCTGTTTTTGTTGTTGCTGTTGTTTCTGTTTTTGCCGCTGTTACTGTTGTCCTTGCTGTTGTTGTTGTTGTTGTTGTTGTTGTTGCTGCTGTTGTTGTTGCTACTGTTGTTGTTGCTACTGTCGTTGCTGCTGTTGTTACTACGGCTGTCGTAGTTGTTTTTCTTGTTGTTTTTGTTTTTGTTTTGTGTGTGTGTGTGTGTGTATGTGTGTGTGTGTGTGTGTGTCCTCTATGTTGTGAGATTACGGATCAGTGCTGCTATTTCTGTTGTTGCTGTTGTTTCTGTTATTGCTGTTGTTTCTGCTATTATTTCTGTTGTTCCTGAGGTTGCCGTTGCTGTTGTTTCTGCTGTTGCTGCTGCTGCTGTTGTTTCTATGGTTGTTTCTGTTGTTGCTGCTAGTTTTGCTGCTGCTTTTGTTGCTGCTGTTATTGTCGTCGCTGTTGTTGCTGCTGTTGTCTTTTTCTGTTGTTTCTGTTGCTGCTGTTGTTGCTGCTGTTATTGTCGTCGCTGTTGTTGCTGCTGTTGTTGCTGCTGTTGTTGTTTCTGATGTGCGATTACAGTGAGAGGATCATAGGAAGGGTGTGTTTTCAGAGAGAGAGAGTCAAAAGGATCTCCCTCTTGAGGTTTGAATGAGAACTTGACCCGTAATTTACAGAAGCTAATTAAAGCACTGTAACTGGATTGAGATGAGATGGTGCACACTGTTGAAAGTTTGGTTTGTGGTGAGAGCTACCACTTCCAGTTCCGGTGACACTTTGTGTGTCCGTTACTTGGCTGAAAAATTTCCAAACTTTACCAGATTTGGATTAGGGATTTTTGATTGTTCGCACTGTGTTTTCCTTACTATTTCCTGGCCCTCGCCTGAACAATTTTTGGGATTTTTGAACGCAGACTTTGTCTTGGCTAGCACTCAGCTAGCGTTAGTTGTTTCTGCTGTTGTTGCTGCTGTTATTGATACTGCAGTTGTAGTTGTTTTTGTTGTTGCTGCTGCTGTTGTGTTTCTGTTGCTGGTAACAGCTTTTTGCTTTTGTTTCTGTTGCTGCTGCTGTTGTTTTTGTTGATGGTGCTGTTGTTACTGCTGTTGGGGTTGCTTTTGTTGTTGTTTTTGTTGTTGTTTTGTGAGTGTGTGTTCTCTATGTTGTGAGATTTTGGGTGTGCTCTGTATGCTGTGATTTGTTTCTTCCGCACTGACCGTTCTTATGATTGCTCAGACATTTTCTGCTGTCGTTTCTTTTGTTGTTTCTTTGTCTCCTGCTGTTGCTGCTGCTTCTGTTGTTGCTGTTGTTTCTGTTGTTGCTGCTGTTTCTGTTGTTGTTTCAGTTGATGCCGTAGTTGCTGTCGCTGCTGTTGCTGCTGCTGCTGTTGTTTCTGCTCTTGTCTCTGTTTCTGCTGCTATCATTGCTGCTGCTGTTGTTGCTGCTGTTGTTGTTGCTGTTGTTACTGCTGGTGTTGTTGCTGCTGCTGTTCTTGTTGTTTCTGTTGCTGCTGCTGTGGTTGTTGCTGCTGTTCTTGTTGTTTCTGTTGTGAGCTTACAGTGATAGGATCATAAGAAGGGTGTGTTTTTCAGAGAGAGAGAGTCAAAAGGATCTCCCTCCCGGGGTTTGAATGAAAACTTGACCTATAATTTATAGACGTTAATTACAGCCTTGTGACTAGATTGAGGTGAGATTGTGCACACTGTCGACTCAGTATAGATGGTGATATTTACAGTTCTGGTGAGTGCTACCACTTCTGGTTCTGGTGACGTCTTTGTGTGTGCATTACTTAGGTGAATAGTTTCCCAACTCTACCTGATTTTGGATTACAAATTTCAGACTGTTTGCACTGTGATATCCTTACAATTTCCTGGCTTTGACCCTTGCCTGAGCTGTTTTTCAGATTTTGGAACATGGACATGTAGTGCCATTGTGGTTTCTGTTGTTGCTTCAGTTGTTGCTACTCTAGTTCTTTCTCCCGTTTATGTTGTTTCTGTTTCTGTTGTTGTTTCTGTTGCTGCTGTTGTTGCTTTTGTTGCTTTTTTTTTCTGTTCTTTTTTCTGTTGTTTCTGAGCTGCTGCTGTTTCAGTTAATGCCTCTGTTGTTGCTGCTACTGTTGCTGCTGCTATTGTTGCTGCTGTTTTTGTTGCTGCCGTTGTTGCTGCTGGTGTTGTCATTGCTCTTGCTATTGTTGTTGTTTCTGTAGCTGCTGCTATTGCTGCTTCTTGCTGCTTATTTTTGTTGTTGTTTTCTGTTGTTGCTGTTGCTATTGTTGCTACTCCAATTGTAGCTGCTTTTGTTGTTGTTTTTGTTGTTGTTGCTGCTGCTTTCATCATAGCTGTTGTTTCAGGGGCATTCTTTTGAAATGACCAGCTGACAACAATGTTCTTTCTTTGATTGCATTTATTTGTAAAGCGCATTGTGTTGCCCTGGTATGAACTTGACTTGACTTGACTTGACTTGACTATTTTAGTTTCAGAATATGGGAACAACTGTCGTAAGAATCGTAACAATTTACAAGTATAGGTGATGTCTGTTTGTAATGTCGTCTGTATATGATCATTGTTGTTGTTTGTGACGTTTGTCATTCGCAAGAACATGACCTCCTGTAAAAACCTTTGCGGAGGGCGAATTTAAAATAGTCACCCGGTCGCATCTGACTCCATCATAGCCTTTCCCAACCTTGTCCCTATTGCTGCTGTTTGGGTTTTATTAGGGGGAAGGGGGGTACCCATCATGGAGACCAGGCATCAGTCCTGCATTCATAATATATTTTGTCTGACCAGTGGCTACTACTCTAATTTATTGAACAAGGCACGGTTGGAGTCTGTTAGAATTTATTGAGGCAATTTCAGGGTCCTATTGTGTACAAAATAAGATCTGAGCTGTTCTGTATAAAAGGTTTTAAATATCAAATAAAGAGCAAGGCCGTGATCTAGAACAGTGGTTCTAAATGTGGGGTCTGGGGACTCCCAGGGGGTCCTCTGAGAGGTTCCAGGGGGTACCCCGGTAAAATGGTTAATGTATTAAAACTTCACCCTTAATTGAGGTCTCTTTAATTCCTAATATACACATTAAAACATATAAATTTAAAATAAATCCACCATAGTGGACATTTCTGTGGTTTTCGAGCTGCAGTGTTGGAAAAAGTACTCGAAAGCTATAATTGAGTAAAAGTAGAGATATCTTACTAAAAAACGATATCAGTGAAAGTGAAAGTCACTCATTAGAATGCTACTTGAGTAAAATTATTAAAGTAGCTGATATATATTAGGTAGTTAGGTATCCAGTAATTTAGTAGTAGTTTAGTATCAAAAGTAATTTGAAAGTAAGCAAAGGAACTGTATGAGTGTTTCAGCTTTGCAACAAGGATGACACGTGTCATTCATTTAGGTTGAATAATTTACAGTCTATCTTCAGAAAGAGTTGGTTCTCAAAGTTGCAAGAATCCAGCCTTCACATCCTGCAATGCTGAATAGTCTTTCACAGGTGGCTGAGGTGGGTGGAGGTGTGTTCAACTTCACAGCTTGCAGACAGCTGGGAAGGATTTGAGCAAGTCCACATGATCTGCTGAACAGGCAAGTATCCGTCCAGTTGTTTGGAGCTGTCTTGTGTGTGACATGTCTTGAGGGCAGAGAAGAAGTTTTTTTCATTCGACGAGCTGGACCTGGTGGCATCACCTACAGTAGCTGCAGAGAGTGTACATCCATGTGGGCTTTGATGTATTTGATTCCTGCAATACATGGATGATGAAAATATAAATTACAGTATCAGTAGAACTCTCCTAAATATCATCACCCAAATCTAGGGTTTTAAAGGGGTAACACACAATTTATTTCAGACGGGCTGCTCTACTGCTTCGTCTTGGTCATGTTGGTCAAAATTTTGGTTCAATTGTGTGGTTTTCAAATCTGCAAAGTACAGCCTAGACTTCGGAATAACAATCGCAGCAACCTGGATTCTCCTGACATATGTGACATGAGTCTGGTGTTTTGGGTCCCAAGTAGGGTAAGGTCATTTTTCATTTCTTTAAATATTATGAAAGTCAAGTTCGTAACTTTTCAAACGATGTGTCATACATTGAAATCTGAAAATATATAAAGAAGATATGCTCCTAGAGCAAATCCCTGTCAAAGATTCTGAGCTTTTTCTGGGTGGGAACAATACAGGAGGAGCCGCTTGGAGATGGCAGCTGGAACATGACAGGAGGCAGGCAGAACTGTGATTGGGGCATGGCTGACCCATGCAGGGTCTCTGCCGGGTTCCCTGTCGGATGCACGGATCTTGCCAGCAATGAAATCCCCCTCAATGACATATTTTTTTGCCTGCGCCTGGGAAACACCCCTAGGTTGCATTTGTGGAAAAGCAGTTGCAATGCTTTTTGCAATGCTACGCTCCTACCTCGCAGGGAGGTGCACTGGTGGAAAAGGAGCGCACCCACTGTCATGTCAGGTTCACAATGCCATAAATAACTATAGTACTGGTTTTATTTTTATTTTTTATGGTTAAATGTTTTTAAAACATTATATATATGTATAATTAATGAATAATTAACGGTAATTAATTAGAATTGGATAGAATTATAACTAAATTGGAATTATCCACTATCCTGGACACCTTAACTCCAATCAGATTAATTTATGCAAATAATAACAACCCACCAATGAACTTGAACCCCCACCTCTACAATCACATCAAGTCTTTGCCATGGGGCGGGGGAAATATCAAAATAATATTTATGATTGGTTATATTGTTTAGCTTGCATGCTGTATTGACACAGACACGTTTTACTGATGATCTATCTAATACAAAATACTTTCTCTCCGTCTTTCTCACACACACACACACACACATACCAGCATCTGCAATACTAAATCTGCAATGTATATCAAAATCTGACTTTTAACATACAGTGGTACCTCGACTTACTACTGTAATTCGTTCTATAAGAACAGTCGTATATTTAAACAGTTGTATGTCGAAGCAATTTTTCCCATTTACATTACGCTCGTATTTTTCTGTGATTTCCTTCTTAGTTTCAATGGGTTTCATTGCCTTTTTCTTTTTCCCATCATCCTTCTTCTTTGAACGCATCATAAAGGGTGAAAATGAAAAAAATACACATCACAAACACAGTAAATATAAAAAAAATATCAATAAGCCACGAACTACGTGCACACATGATGTAGGTCGCCCGCTGACTGACTGCTGACTGACTGCTGACTGACTGCTGACTGCTGACTGACTGCTGACTGGCCGCTGACACACCAACTGCAAATTTCCACGGTCGTATCTTGGAGCAGTCGGTCGCAAGTCGATACAAATTTTAGCAACTATTGCTACTCGTATCTTGGATTAGTCATAAGTAGATGCAGTTGTATGTTGAGGTACCACTGTTTTTGCAAAATTGAACAGGACAGAGTCCTCCGGCAGCGATAGATCTGGGCCTGGATGGAGGGTAAAGCGATCTCAGCCTCCTGGGCAGGGAACAGCTGGGGTTGCAGAACCTGGGAACGTGCGTGTCAGGGACGAACAGGCCGTTAGGGGGTCCGGTACCTGGGTCAAGCTGGTGTTCCTGCACTCGGGTGACAAGAGACAATTTCCTAGGTGAGCGTGGCGGCAAGGTTAGGGGGTGGAAGGATGGGTTCTGGATCCCCAGTATTCTCCTTTGCCGTGAACACGCGGGACAGGGCGTCAGGCTTGGTGTTCTTGGTGCCTGGGCGGTAGGATAGAGAGAAGTTAAACCGGCCAAAGAACAACGGGCCTGCCGGGAGTTGAGCGGCTTCCGTGTTTTGGATATAGGCCAGGTATGATGTGTTATGATTATGTGTTATTATTATGATCTGTCAAGACGACAAAGGGGTGGTTTGCTCCCTCAAGCCAGTGGCGCCACTCCTCCAGGGCTAGTTTGACGGCCAGGAGTTCCCGGTTGCCCACGTCATAGTTGTGTTCAGGTGGGGTGAGCCTATGGGAGAGAAAGACACAGGAGTGGAGCTTACCGTCGGTTGGAGAGTGCTGAGACAGTACCACTCCTACCCCCGTGTCCGAAGCGTCCACCTTTACCACGAACTGGAGGTTGGCGTCGGGCTGGGCCAAGACCGGGGCCGACGAAAAGCGGCTTTTGAGGTTGAGGAATGCGGCCTCAGCCGCGGGGGTCCATTTGAACCCTACTGTGGTGGAGGTAAGGGCTGAGAGGAGAGCGACGATACGGCTGAAGGTTCGGATGAAGCACCGGTAGAAGTTTGCAAAACCGAGGAAACATTGGAGTTGCTTCCTATTGTTTGGGGTTGGCCACTCCGTCACGGCGGCCACCTTTTTGGGGTCCATCCCCAGCCTCCCTCGGCCAATGATGAATCCTAGGAAGGAAACGGACGAAACATGAAAGACACACTTCTCAGCCTTGACGAACAGATGGTTCTCCAGGAGCCGCCGCTAACCGCCATTACCAGATATTCAACGTGTTCGAGCGGGTTGTTGAAGGCAGTCTTCCATTTGTCTCTGTCGTGAATGCGGACCAGGTAGTAGGCGTTGCAGAGGTCAAGTTTGGTGAAGTGGGTGGCATCCCGGATGGTAACGAAGACTGAGTCCATCAGAGGCAAGGGATACTTGTTCTTGACTGTGATGTCATTGAGTCCCCTGAAGTCAATGCAGGGACTGAGGGTCTTGTGCTTCTTGTCAACAAAGAAGAACCCTGCGCCCAGTGGAGATGACGAAGGACAAATGATCCCGGCGGCGAGAGAGTCGCGGATGTAGGTTTCCATGGACTCCTGTTCGGGCCGGGAGAGGTTATACAGGTGACTGCAGGGGAGGTGGGCGCCTGGCAGGAGGTTGATTGCACAGTCGTAGGGGCGATGACGTGGTAGGGACAGCGCCTGCTTGCTGAAACAGGGGCCAGGTCCAGATATTGCGATGGAACAGAGGATAGGTCAGGGCACTCGGGGATAGAGGCGATGATGAACAGGAAGGAGGGGTCCAGGATCCGGTTGAAGAGAAGGGGAAACGGGCTGGATGGAGAGGGACGGACAGACTTGGTCGACGAGAGGAGACATGCAGGTTAGGTGAAGACGAAACAAGGAGACATAAACTAGGAACTTGGAACAAGCGCAAGGACTAGGAGCTAGGAACTAGGAGCGAGGAACTAAGAGCTAGGAACTAGGAACTAGACCAGTAGCAGGACAACTTGGGTAAGCTAGTTGACGGTCTAGCCATGAGTGACTGGGGAGCTGGAGAATAAATACTGTGTGGGTAATGAAGGTAATTGATTCCAGGTGTGTGAAATGGGCCTAAGGTAGGAGGCGCAGATGGGTCAAGAGTGGCCTCTAGTGGTGCTGGGAGGCCGGGTGCCTAACAGTGCCGACTGCTCAAGAGCAAGACTCAAAACCTCCAGAGACTCTAAAAAGACAGAAAAAAAAGGAAAATCATACCAAGGCTCCTTCCATGGGAACGGGCTGCCAGGTGAATCCTGCTGAAATCTGCAATCCCTCGAGGGTTAGTCCAACCTCTCAAATCTACTTTTGGATGGATTAGAGGAGGAAGACAGTTTAAAGTACATTGATTGCACGCAAGGAACGTCAAGTGAGTGAGAAGATAGACACAAAAGAAAAGAAAAATGAAAAAAAACAATCAGAAAAAACAATGTAATGCTTGGTCTTTGCAACCACTTGGAGATTATACTTATGCTGTCGTATGACATACGCTGGATTTATGCAAATTGCATACATGCACGACTGTGAGCTTACGTTTTGGCTGTTGTGTTTTGTGAATAACACTGAGTGGGAATTCGGCACTAATGATATGATAGCGCAAACTGGGCCTTAAAGTTTTACTGCTGAGTGCTATTTTCCCTTGTTTTGGGGCATATGATCACAATTATCCATGTGGCAAAATTAATAAGCGCAATTGCCCAGACGAGGGCGCAATATATATTGCGCTTAGACACAATCAGGGAGACCTGTTGGGAGACACCGTTGGGTGCCGGTGTTTGTGAATTGGACCCTATTTGCGACGAGGCTCCTTTGCATAGAAAGTTAGAAAGGGACCAATTTTGCACTAAATTTATGTATCGTACCGCATTAAAATACGTGCAAATAGCACCGGCGCACCAAGACGTTATCTGCCTGACCGCGTAGTTAGGGGTGCATTTCACCGTTTGCAGGTGCTTTGGGAATTAGACGCTCCCCTTTTTCTGTTTGTCTTTTCACAAAAGGATTGCGCAGCTTTTGCGGCGGTTTAGCAGCCGCAAAAGCTGCGCAATACTTCTCTTTAGAGTAAATGTGTGTGTGTGTGTCTGTGTGTGTGTGTGTGTGTGTGTGTGTGTGTGTGTGTGTGTGTGCGTTAACAGCTTCCATTTTGCTTCATCATGTAATTTACATAGCATTTTAAATGTATTCATGTTTTAATTTATACACTTTTTGTATTACTCAATAATTTATATTTCATAAATTGAATTCAATTTTTTCATATTATGGCTTTCTGCTTTGTCTTTGTTCATTATACTGTATATATAGTATAAATAGATATAGGTAGATAGATAAATGGATGGATGGATAGATAGATAAGAAAATATGCAATAAACCCAACAATTACCTGAAAAATAGAACATAATGAACAATAAAACTTTCCAGAAAAAAGTACAAGTAAGCTCAAAAATAAAGAATAAACACAGGTCTCTCTAATCCTAAATTAAACAATAAATCAAAAGAAAATGGCAAAATGGACTAAAGTGGAGTAGAAATGAGCAATAAACACTAAAAATAAACATCGTCATCATCTCAAGTATTTTGCAGCTGTTTGGAGATTAGACGTATTGGCAAGATTATGCATATTATGCATATGGTCATGTGTGTGAGTTATTGCCTTTGTGAGTGAATGTTTGTGAATCTGTGTGTGTGTGTGTGCATGTGTGTATGTGTGTGTGTGTGTGTGTGTGTGTGTGTGTGTGTGTGTGTGTGTGTGTGTGTGTGTGTGTGTGTGTGTGTGAGTGCATGTGTGTGTGTCTGCGTGAACACATTTGCGAGGAGGTGATACAAAGCTCCCGCTGAACTCTTTTAACTTCCTGGAGGCAGGGATTGTGGGGTTTATATAGGATTGGGCGCGTGTAGGCGTCCTGGCAGCGCCGGGGCGGATTAAGGAAGAGAGAGAGAGGGAGTGAGA